>NC_058374.1:22612500-22827500 GCF_018350175.1 Felis catus | reverse complement strand
AGTGACAACGATTTGACCCGTAGGGTAGGTCTAATGTTTTTGTAAGCCATCAAAAAGTGAAGAATATGGATAATTCAGCCTCTCTTTGGGCTAATTTCAAGAGCCAGGCAGTGTCTCCTTCTTATGGTATAGAGGTAAATACTCAGCCTATGTTTCTAGAAGAACCAGGCCCAAAATATATTGTCATTGGTGGTAATGGTTTTCTTTGTAAATAATAACTTGAGATTCTAAATGAAGGAGGGTGTGGCCTTTGTATCATTATAAACTCATAAAAAGGCTATAGAGACAATATGTACTCATCACAAAAATATTTTCAGCAATAGCAGAATCATAAATGCAAGTTTACAGCCTTCCAAGGTGACTATTCATTCGACTATGTCCTGGTCTGTTTCCTTTTTTAAATTAATTAATTAATTATTTTATTTTGTTTTTGTTTTGTTTTTGTTTTGAGAGAGAGAGAGAGAGAGAGAGAGAGAGAGAGGGAGAGCAGTGGAGGGGCAGAGGGAGAGGGAGAGAATCTTAAGTATGCTTCATGCCCAGTGCAGAGCCCGAAGTGGGGGTTCGATCTCACAACCACGAGATCATGACCTGAGTGGAAATTAAGAGTCGTACACTTAACCAACTGAACCACCCAGGCACCCCTCCTTTTTTTTTTGTTTAAGCAGTCTGCATATTTTATAGTCACAGTGGGTTTGTATACGAATACCGTGACCTATAAAAGACAGATATGGGATAAATGAATGTTCATATAATGAAGACTTGCCCCTTGAAAGACCCAAATTTTTAAAATTCTGTAATTCTGAATAGAAGTTAAAACATGTATTCCAGGCCCCTACCCGGCCTATTTTATAAATAGAGGCTTCTGGACATATTTTATCCATTTATTGGTGACTCAGAATTATCTTTGCAAGCACCAATGACTCATTATGTTTGCAGATTCCAGAAACTGCAGCACAAATACAGGTAGGCCCAAGAACATATGCAGATGTATAGGTTCTTTGTCACTATACGGAATGGGTCCCCATTGCTATTTTAAAAATAATAATTGCCGGGCGCCTGGTGGCGCAGTCGGTTAAGCGTCCGACTTCAGCCAGGTAACGATCTCGCAGTCCGTGAGTTCGAGCCCCGCGTCGGGCTCTGGGCTGATGGCTCAGAGCCTGGAGCCTGCTTCCGATTCTGTGTTTCCCTCTCTCTCTGCCCCTCCCCCATTCATGCTCTGTCTCTCTCTGTCTCAAAAATAAATAAACATTAAAAAAAAATTAAAAAAAAATAACTGCTATTTTTTTTAAAACCCCTTCCTTGTAATGGACTCACCACCTTTGCTTGATCCTGTGAACATCTCACACTTTAATGCCTCTTTCATGCATATCTTGAGTTCTCTGGGAAGAGTGTCTGCAGTGTCAGATGTCTTAAAATTGTGTCCACGTAAGTATATAGTCCTTGACGAATAGGTTCCACAGGAGTAATAACTCTCATGTTTTCAGTATGAAGCTTGTAATAATGTTTATATTGATTGCCCAATGACCATTTTTAATTTTTAAAATGTCTTTTCAAGTTTTATTTTATTTTATTTTTGAGAAAGGGAGAGAGAATGCCTGAGTGAGGGAGGGGCAGAGACAAACAGGGAGAGAGAGAATCCCAAGCAGGCTCTGCACTGTCAGCCTCAAAGCCCGATGCAGGGCTCGAACCCACAAACCTATGATCATGACCTGGGCAGAGATTGAGAGTCAGATGCTTAACTGACTGAGCCACCCGGGCGCCCCAAGGACCATTTTTTAAAAGTTTATTTATTTATTTTGAGAAAGAGTCAGAGAGGGGGGCGGGGATCCCAAGCAGGCTCTGCACTACCAGCACAGAGTCCAGTGTAGGGCTCAATCATGCCAACTGTGAGATCATGACGTGAGCTGAAACCAAGAATCCGATGCTTAACCGACTGAGCTACCCAGGTGCTCCTGTCCAACCACATTTTTAAAAAATATTTATTTTTGAGAGAGAAAGAGAGAGAGAGAGAGAGAGAGAGGAAGTGGGGGATGTGCAGAGAGAGGGGTGGGGACGGGATCTGAAGCAGATTCCACGCTAACAGAAGAGAGCCCAACGCAGGGCTGGAACTCTTGAACCATGAGATCATGACCTGAGCTGTAGTCAGACGCTCCACCGACTAAGCCACCCAGGAGCCCCTCAATGACCATTTTTATTTACTCTTATGTTTTGGCTGAATTTGGGGTAAGCAAAATTTCAGATCACAGCCTATGGGTAAGCGAAGTATCACCCTGAGCCCGTTTGATGGATGGAGAAACCAAGGCTCAGAAAGCATAGCAGCAGAGTTGTGTCTAGAGCCCTTGCATTCTGTACCCTAGAGCTCCTGTATCCTTAGCATTCCTTCCTACCTTCAGGCCATGGAGCATGCTGCCTTCACTCCTCAGGCTGCCCCACCTGCTCATCTTGCCATCTCCACAACTGCATGGTCACACAATGTCTCAGATCTCTCCCGTCTCTTAGCCTTACCCTCCTTAAAAGCTCGCGAGTGCATCAGAATGCTGTTCAAATTCCTTGGCTTGCACATCTCCCCACTCTCCATTTTACTACTGCCTCCCAGACCACCGCCTAGACCTGTAAACTCAGCGCCACCCATTGCCTGAGCCAATCCCACCCAAGGCCAACAGACTCAGAATTGCCATAGAATGGATATTTCTCGCCCTAAGCTCAGGGTTGAGGGGACATAAAGACCCACCGACCTAAAGCCTTCTCTCATTCTCACTGATAGCTTGGTCCATGAAAGAGCATCTGCTGTGGTTTCTGGATTTTTTCTCTAGTTCCCTCACTGAGGCAGGGACCATAACCTGAATTGCAACCTGCTTATCAAGAATCTCTGTCTTTCTTCTCCTCTTAAAGGAGAGAGAAAGGAATTGGCTTTTCCTGGTCCCTATAAATACGCCAGGTACCCTGCTGGGTAATCTGTGTGTGGGTTGTATTTATTACATATTATTGTTACTCCTTAGATGAGTAAACTAAGGCTTAGAGAGGACAAGTTATGTGTCAGAGGTCACAAAACTGGTGTGTTAAAAGCTGCCTGTCTGAAAAGCTTTTCCTGTCTATATAGATTTCATTCCCAAACTTACTCCAAAGTGAAATGACTACCTTCAGGTACAACTTACTGAATTTGTCATCTCTGCTGCCTATAATCCCTTGTTTTCACACCCTATTTATTACATCAGCACCGCCTTGGTTATCAGCCTGGTCTATGTAGGTAAAAATTAATGCCCATACCTCACCGGACACTGTAGGGTAGACATTTGGCTACCTGGCGTGAAGGTCAGGCTAGCTACAAGGTTTTCCTTTTGCCCTGGTCCCCTGCCTCATCCTTAATTCCTTGCCTTTTCTGCAGATTCCCTGCAGAGTTTGCAAGCATGCCTTACGCCTTTCACTCAAGCTGGAAGCCAACGTTTTCTACCTTATTTTCCATTATTTCCCCATGCTTGGCTTCAGCCAAATGGAACTAATTGCTTTTTAATATGCATCTGCTATGCTTTTTTTTGTCTCCATGCCCTTTTTTTTTTAAGACAATTTTTTAAAGAGGAGTTCTAGGTTTAGAACAAACCTAAAGAGGTACCTACAGAGGGAGGTACAGAGATTTCCCATACCCTTCCCCACCATGCATAGCCTCTCCCATTATCAACGTCACTCAACAGGCTGGTCCTTTTTTTTTTTTTTTTAATTTTTTTAATGTTTATTTATTCGAGAGAGAGAGAGAGAGAATGACAGACAGAGCGTGAACAGAGAAAGAAGGAGACACAGAATCTGAAGCAGGCTCCAGGCTCTGAACTGTCAGCACAGAGCCTGAAGTGGGGCTCAAACTCACAAACTCCAAGATCATGACCTGAGCCAAAATCGGATGCTTAACCGACTGAGGCACCCAGGCGGCCCTATTTTTTTTAAACCAAGGATGAACCTGCATTGACACATACCTTGCTTTTTTATGTTGTTTGCTCTGCTAGAAATGCCTTTAACAAAGCTCCGTCAGCCACCTATCCTCCCTAGCCCTTCCCAAACTTCTGCACATTCAAGTCCCTTTTCTTTGAGGCCTGGTGCTGATGCCTTGGTGTCCATACAGCCTCTCGTTCAGGCACACTTCTGCTCCAGCTAGAAGCCAGCGCTTTTTACTGGCCCTCCCAGAGCACCTTATTTGTACTTCTCCTGGGGCACTCCACCAGAATTCAAAAATAAGTGGCGCATTGAACAAATCAGCTATGCCAATTGTAGTCATAAAAGAACGTTCTTTTTGCCTGTCACTGTCTCTTTAAGCCTGAGCAAGGGGATTAGCTCTTCCCCTTACCCCGTTGAAAACTCCGAAAACTCTGGCAAAACCATGCCTTTTCTGATCCCTCGTAGTTAAGAAAAAGTTCTATGTTCTCTGAAGATTACAAAACACAGTCTCAATTCAGAAAGGAGAATGACCGGCCCAATATTCATGAGCATTTGAATCATCACTTGAAGCTAACCTTTCTTCCCCACCCCCAAGCCAATGCTGCCCTCAACATAGAGTCTTCAACATAAAGAGCATACTTGGTGTCTTCTCTCTTTCTCGTTCCCATCTTCCTTCACTCACCCTACTTACTGTTCTTTCTGACCAACCTCCATCACCATGGTTGAAATAAGGAACAGGAGGGACAAGAAATATCTTTCTGACTCATAGAAATGTAAGGGAGCTTATATTTAAAGTTTTTTGTTTTTGTTTTTCTGTTTGAGAGAGAGAGAGCGAGAGCGAGCAGGGGAGGGGCGGAGAGAGAGAGAATGCCAAGAAGGCTCCATATTGACAGCTCGGAGCCCTATTCGGGGCTCAAACTCACAAACCATGAGACCATGACCTGAGCCGAAATGAAGAGTCAGATACTTAACCGACTGAGCCACCCAGGCACCCCAGGGAGCTTATATTTAAGTATTTAACATTCAAAGTGAATATTTAAAGATGACTCTTTCTAAAACCACTTTTATGGGTTTTTCAGAAGATCTCCACTCTGTGGTCTTCTCCTGACTTGCTGACTTGAGCAGCAGTTCTAGCCCAGCTGGTGACTTCTTTCCCAACCATGGGGTATCTGGTGGTCCACCTCTGGCTTCTCTCTGCTGAGGACCCATCGGGGTGGCCATATTGGGCATGATTTAAGATGCCCCCAGTGCCTCCTTTGGTTGAACAAACTCGAGAGGCAGGCTGATTTCAACTCTACAACTTTTCTTTGCTCCTGCCCTCAGAATAGCTAGGCAGTCATGGTACAATCTTTTCCAAGGTTCTCAGGCTGCAAGGAGACATCAGTCTACTGGGTCCCCTCTCCTAGCCTCAGGGGATAAGTGTCAAGTTCCCAAAATGATCCTGTTTAGGTCAGTCATACTAGAGTTTAGATGAGGTAGCAGAGTCCCACAGCCCTTATCCTTGGGGATGTAGGCAGAAAACACAGCATGATTTTTAATTTTTTTAATTTAATGTTTTAAAATGGAATTCCTCCTCATGGAATTTTCTCTCAACTTTCACTTTCAGGGACCTTTCATATCTTCTTTGTAGCTGTGAAAGTTTAGATGATGGAACCCTTTCTTGATTATCCTTTGAAAATCTGTACCTTGATCTGTTGCCCCAATTTGGAATTTCCTATCTATTAGAAGAAGGAACATCAGTAGAAACTTCTGATTTAATGTCCTGTTATACAAGCTAAAACATGGCTAGTTATACAGATAGCCTACTCCTTTAGGAGACTATATACTGCCTGAGAGCAGAGACCCTCTCCAATTCATCATATATCCCTCACAGCTTCTAAAATTGAGCACTCTCTCTAATAGGTGGCATAAAGCTACAGCTTTCTGGAATGGGCATGCTTGTCTTATATTTTCTTACAGCTGTTAGCACCCAGGACCAACCATGGGGCTATTTTTACATACTCTGCCAATTAACCCCAGTTCACAACTACTGAAGATGTGACAGAGGTTGTTCTGTGTTCCTCAAATCCTATCCTTTCTCCTCTTGGCAGCCACCTAGGTTTCATTTCTCGGTCTCCTTTGCATTTGGGCATGGGGTGGGGTGGTCCTAGGGTTGAGTGCTGGCCCATGGGCGGAGACACGGATGACATACGCGGCTTTCAGATCTGGCTCCTGAAGACCTCCTGGGAAGTCTCCTGAGATTTTCCCCACTTGGTGGACTGAATGCAGAGAAGGTAGGGGCCCTAGAAGTTGCAAGGCCACGCATCCTAAGTAGCCTGGGTTCCTGACAGATCAGCCAGAGCAGAGCCCTTATGCCGTCTTCACCCTCACGCCATCGACTATGTTGTGAGTAACACACACACTCATACAGTGATAGGGCACCAAAATGTGGTCATTTATCATAGAACTACGTCCACTAACACAGAGGGCTAGATTCTAATAATATACTCATAAAATCAAGCTAGGGAAATCCTTCTAGGAAGAATTTTCTTGACTCCCTTGAGAAAGTGCCCAAAGTCTATTTTCTCAGGGTTGCAGGTAATACAGTCTATTCCTTTCCATGACACTTCACCTGCCC
The DNA here is from genome assembly GCF_018350175.1 of Felis catus. Lineage (NCBI taxonomy): Eukaryota > Metazoa > Chordata > Mammalia > Carnivora > Felidae > Felis > Felis catus. The sequence continues at coordinate 22,820,959 of NC_058374.1, read as the reverse complement.
CCATCTGAAATATGTCTCACTGCTTTTTAGGTTAAGTGTTTTATTTTTAGTTGAAAGAAATATAGAGTACTTGTTTCCCTCGCCCATGATTTTCTCAGAAAGAACAGGCTCATAGTCTTAGAATTCATTTTTAATTAAAAAAAAATTGTTACTGTGTATGAAGGTGTGGAGTGGGCATTATAATGGAATTTTAACTTGGGGACTTGGCCTCTTTTCTGAAGGGCTGTGGTTCAGGATACAGTAGGCTATATTTTTGGAGTAGGAGAAAGACAAGTTCATTCGACCATGCAAATTAAATTACAAGACTTGGAATCATTATTTCTGTGAAAATGTGATCTCCATACTGTTAGTTCTGACATTCTTTTCAGATTTTCACCATAACAGTTCCACTTGGCCTTTAAATAACACAGGATCAGTAAAATGTCTCTGGCAGAAGATATGATGTATTAAACTCCAAGGTTGAATTGGAACATCTTTGCTTCAGTGTTCTAAAATTAAAAATAACTCAAAAGAAACACCATGTAATCAAAGGACAAGGGAATTATTACTGATAACTGTAAAATCTTAAGTCCAAGGAGCTTAAATCAGTCTCCAAATCTACCTCGGACCTCAGCATGTTCTCCTATTTTAAATAAAACATGAGAAAGTTGACTGCATAGCTCCCACTATTATCTATTTCAATATTCAATAACACTGAACTGTAATAATTCTTTGTGTTTTAACTAAATCATTCATGTAGTAATCTAAAGATAGGTATTCTCATTTTTCTATGAGGAAGAACTGTGGTCACTGTTTTATTGGTCTTGAAGAACTTCAACTTTAGTTAAAGTTTGGGACCATCAAGTCCTGCATTGATTTCATAATGGTCTTTGAGATTCTTTTTCTTTTTTTTAATGTCCACTTCCTTATTGTGAGTGAAAGAGAGAGTGAGCGAGCAGGGGAGGGGCAGAGAGTGGGAGAGAGGGAGAATCCCAAGAATCTCCACGCTGTCAGTGCAGAGTCTGATGCAGAGCTCGAACCCACAAACCATGAGATCATGACCTGAGCCAAAACCAAGAGTTGGACACTTAACCGACTGAACCACCCAAGTAACCTTAAAATAGCAGGAGATTTTGTGGAAAAATTGCTGGAAAATTTGATGATGGCGATTAATCATATGGTCTTGAAAACATAGTCCAATGACAGTACATTTAGTATTTATTGAGAACTTACTATATGCCAGCCACTAGACGCATAAAAAAAGTAATTTTGGGGCACCTGGGGTGGCTCAGTTGGTTAAGCGTCTGACTCTTGGTTTCGGCTCAGGTCAGGATCTTGTAGTTGGTGAGAAAGCCCCGCGTTGGACTGCATGCTGTGCTGACAGTGCACAGCCTGCTTGGGATTCTCTCTCCCTCTCTCTCTGCCCCTTCCCTGCTCAAGCTCTCTCTCTCTCTCAAAATAAATAAATACACCTTAAAAAAGAAGGTAAATTCAAGAGATACTGTTCTAATTTTTACAAGCAGCTGGATGATTTATCTGTTTTGGGTGCTTATCTGTAGGATACTTATCTGTAATTTTTAATTTTCAAAAGTATAATGCAAGGACTCCATGGTATTCTTCCAACTCTATGTTCTAGGTGCATATTTTCTAGAAGTTCATTTTACATAGGGAGTTGGATACCACCACCATCATTAATTGGTGTGATATTGATTATGTAAATTAAGGGTTCACGGGTTCACACAAGATGCTACAGGACAGGAAATCTAGTAGTCGCCTTAAAATGGCCTACAGTGTGGTATCCAGCAAAATAATGAAACACAGACCTCCCACTGCATGCCAATTACCCATGTTTTTATAGAGGAAATAACTGATCAAGTTATATCATGTCTTTGAAGCCAGTAACATTTCAAATAACAAAGATTCCCGGATCAAGGAAGTCTTCATTGAAAGACTGAGTTGTAACTTACACACCGAGGGTGGAAACAATGTGAAAAGAAATATTTTTCTGTGAGAGAGGGAGGCGGGGGGGGGGGGTCAAAGGTAATGTGATACAGGGTATATGGGCAGAGAGAGACTCATGAGATCCATGATCATGAACCTGGACCTGATTAAGAGCAATAATGAGCCAACTTAATGCCACAAAAGGGGAAAGAAAGGAGAACTCAGTGAAAAACAGGCCTGAATGGCCAGCCTGGACAGGATGGAAGGAAGTTCGAGCCAATTTCCAGGAATGGGTAAGCAAGGTTATAAAGTACATGAGATGGACGTGTATCAATGATAGAGTACAGATAAATACAGCAAGAAATAGTAGAGTTATATGGCAGAGAGATGGCTGTTTAAAACAAAAACCAACAATTAAAGTGGGAAGAACATAACAGTTTTAAAATTAAGAATTAAATTTTGTATACTTGAAAGACTATGAAATAGTTTTATCGAATATGTCTTCATAGTCACTTATGCCACTTAGAAGTATGAAGTCTATAATATACCAATGACCAATGAGAACTTCCAGTGTCCTTTCAAATGGCAATGCTAAAGTCTTAGGAAAGGAGCGTGATCCCAGCAACTTACTGATTTTTAATGCCCTAATTTATTTGACATTCTCGGCCAAATATAATAAATAATACGTAACAACTCTGAGTTCTTTGTCCTGTGTCTCCTCTAATCCGCTTATTCCTCGATTATACTGCAGGCAAGGCACATAATTGAAATTTTAAATTAATTTTTAAAAAAATCACAGCAATCCTAAGGCAGAACCATCTGCATCAGGATTTTTCTGTACATTTCTCGCCGGCTCACTCAGTATGGCCCACCTCCAGCACTGACTTCATCTCACATGACCTCAACAAGAATGAGATTGCCTCCCTGCACAAAGAGAGGGGGGACTTGGAGAAAGGGCCTCAGATGAAACTTTAGGTAAAGTAGGGTTCATTCGGACTCTCCCGAAAAGCGGTATGTCACTTTTAATGACCAGGGCCAGTAAGGGCTTGGCTATGAGAGCGCGGGTAATAACACTAAACGAGCAGTTTAATTTGGCCAAGGATTATTAATGCGGTTTATGAAACTCTCGGTGGCTGTTTTATCTCAAGCCTTTGGCCCTCGCTTCTCCTGGTTCAAGCTTGATAAGCTCGGGGCTCGAGCTCATCTTAATGGGTGGTGGAAGGCTATGCTCCATTTCTCCCGGGACTTCATGCTCATTAGTCACAGTCACCAATTAAAAGCTTTGTTAGAGACCTGGAGGAATGTGCCACAGCACATGTAGAGGCCCGGAAGCCCCTTCCACATATATCATGGATGAATAAGTCTCTATGGCAGGCCAAGCCACACATGAGTAGATCATGTGCATCAGCAGACAGGATCAACAAAAGCAGTACAAAAATTTCGAGGTCAGCACTTTCTGGAGCCAGCCCTTCGCGTTCCGACTGATAAGGCTGGAAACATTTTCATGAGCCCTGCTGATCCCAGTCGTTTTCAGTGACAAACACATTCTAATTATTTTCAAAGGCGAGTTACATAATCTAGGAGGCAACCCACGCTCTGGAGTTTTCTAGAAATGATTATTGACTCTCATTTATCTCTCCTGTGACCATGAGGGGGTCAGGTCGAGGTTAATGTTCTGGCAAACCACTTGGGATCTAGAAGAACAACTGTTTTGGTAGGGATTACTGCCATTGTAAACCGGTGATAAGGGGTTGGAACGGTAATTCTTAATTAAGAAAATAAAAAGACTCAGCGTCTGTGCTCTGATCATGCAGCTAACAACTGACTCCATCTCAATTCAAACACAGAATACAATTCAGCAGAGGGATGGATTTATTTTTGCAATAATTTGTTTTAGATATTTAATCTAAAATAATATGGTGAGGTTTCAGAAATAACTTTGGGTGTCGAGTGTTGAAACAATATTCCCTATATTTTTTAAATGAAGCCTTTGTTTTTATTCCAACTGTGTTTTATTACTAACTTGTTGCTTCCAAAGAGAATCTGGGGGCAAAATATCTCCAAATTATAGCACGTTCAGTGGAAGTAATAAGAACTTCCAACTGTGTTTATTTCAAAATATGCCATGTTTAGATAACATTCAATAACCAACATTCTTTTTAAGCAACTACTTATCTGTTTGGTAATGTGGTCTTTGACGTGTCATAAAGATTACATGTGGACGAATAAGATCATGAAATATTAACAACAACAAAAATTCTGAATATGATCTGCTTCATATCTCTGGATTTGCTGGGTACAGTGATGAGCAGTAGGGAGAGCTGGAAAGCATCTTAAGAAGACTGTGTACCTTTCATACCTAAGATTTGGTTACTAAGCTGCAAGCAGGCTATAGGATGTGTTGCAGAAGTGTCTCAAGGTAGTAGAAAAATCACAGAATTCTAGAGTTAGAAGGGGCTTTGGGCTTTTCGTTAGAACCTTCTAGAAAATATGACTTCCTGGTGTCTCAATAGAGGAAAAGCAAAAGACCTTTGTACTATTTCAGAAAACATGACTTGTTCCTTACAGAACACTGCCTGAACATTTTCTCAAAGTGGGATACGGTGCCTCCCCCCACCAGCCTGTTACTCTCAACACACCGGGCTGTGGCTGAGTTTTTAAGTAATCTGTATACGCAACGTGGCGTTCGAACCCACAACCCTGAGATCCAGAGATACATACTCCACCAACAAGCCAGCCAAGTTATCTTCTTAGACTTTTTTTAATGTCAAAAAGGCCAGAGTAAGACTTCTTGTTCTAAAACTTTTCTCAAGAAAACTTGAATACTTTGCCACTGCAAATGCTTAGAAATAACAGATAAAAAGACATCATTCTTTCAAATGCATTACTGAGACTGAAAAAAAAAAATAGAGTAACAGTGAGAGAGAGAGAGAGAGAGACCTAAAAAGCAATGTAGTAAGGGCACAAATAGACACTGATTTCCATTAAGGGGTTTGCAAGATTCAGTAACCTAGGAGCTTAGGTTTAATTTCCTGTGTAGGAGAAGGGGCAAGTGAAAATATCTCAGCAAATGGACACAGTAATAATGATGCTTGTCTGTCTCTAACTAGATACCAAGTGAAGGGAAAGACAGCATCCACTGAGAATTTAAATCCAGTGCTACTTGTATGGTCCAGGAAAGCCTGAATCAAGAAATTAGCCTAAGGGCTCACTGTAGGACACTAAGCAAACACAAATGTAAAATGTCTCTGAAGGGCTGGCTATATCCACTCTGGTTACACATTTTTATAGTGTTCCCTGTTGGTGAGGAACTCATAATCCTAATTACAAATTGCATGAAGAAACGATCCATTAGAAGAATCACATCACTGACACAATAAATAAAAGATTCTGAATCTTAAGAAATTTGAGTGAATAACAGATTTTTAAACCGTTTTTTAAAAAGATTCTATTTTTAAGTAATCTCTACACCCAACATGGGGCTCAAACTCACAACCCGGAGATCAAGAATCACATGTTCTACTGACTGAGCTAGCCAAATGCTCCTAAACTGTTTTAAATGACTAACACAAAAGGGAATCAGCTGTATGAAAAGGAGAATACAGTATTAAAATAATAGACCATCTAAAAATGAAAACTACAGCAACTGAATGAAAACCTCAATGCATAGATAAAGGAGCTGTTTAAACACAGATGAAGACATAAACAATGATCTGAAAGACAGATTTAAGGAAACAGCTTGGAACGGAGCACTGGGGGATAAAGAGGTAAATATAAAGTTAAGAGACAGCATAAAATAATACAAACTCAATATGTCTAATATAAATTTCAGAAAAAGAATAGAATTATGGAAGCATCAATATTCAAAGATATATGCCTGAATATGTCCCTGAATTGATTATACGATTCCTATGAGTTAAGAAGAAATCCAGATAAGTAAAGAACAAATCCACAGTGAGATACATTGTAGTGAAAGCAACCAGTGAGAAAAGACAAATTACCTACCAAGGGATAACAATTATACAACAGTAGACTTCTCAAAAGCAAAGATAAGTAACAGAAATCAATGGAATATTTTTCAAGGAATGAAAGAAAATAAGTGGCAATCTAGAATAATAGACCCACCTAAATTGACTGTCAAGGGTATTTGCCAATTACTGACAGAGAGATCCTAGAAAACCAAAACTTGTTTCTTTGAAAAAAATAACAAGTAGAAAATAGACAAAATTCTTGTAAGACTAATTTAAAAAGAAAGAGAAATGGCTGTATTAGTATGAAGAAAAAGACAACTAGAGAGAAGTAGAGATTTTCTTAGCAGAGAATTATCAAGAACAATTTTATGTCAATGCACTGGAAAATCTAGCCAAAATCGTCAATTCACTATAAATATAACTTACAATTACTCAAGAAGGAAGACAAAGCCCGACTTAACCAAATTAATGAGAGAGACTATATCACTAGTGAAAGTCTATTCATACACACACACACACACACACACACACACACACACACACACACAGAACCAGACCCAGGATTCTTTCAGACAAGTTGTATTAACTTTCAAAGTAAAAGTAGTTTTAATCTTGGGGCACCTGGGTGGCTCAGTCCGTTAAGTGTCCGACTTTGGCTCAGGTCATGATCTCACAGTTTGTGAGTTCAAGCCCCGAGTCAGACTCTGTGTTGACAGCTCAGAGCCTGGAGCCTGCTTCAGATTGTGTCTCCCTCTCTATGCCCCTTCCCTGCTCCTGCTTTGTCTCTATCTCTCAAAAATAAATAAACATTAAATTAAAAACAATTTTAAAGCAGTTTTAATCTTATATACACTTTTCCATAGAACAGAATAAACTGATACTCTTTTTAAACACTCATTTTATGAGGTAAGATTAACTTGATATAAAACGAACAAGAAAAATTATAGTCTCATTTACAAATATAAAAATTCTAAGTAAAATATATGCAGGCTAAATTTAGAATGAGTATTTTAAAAATTGTCACCCACTAGGGGTGATCTCAGATTAGAAAGATGATTTGATTCTAGCAAAAAAAATTTTTAAGTGTATTTATTTATTTTAAGAGAGAGAGAGTGCAAGTGGGACAGGGCAGGGAGAGACAACATCCCAAGCAGGTTCCACACTGTCCGTGCAGAGCTGGATGCCAGGCTCGAACTCACAAACTGTGAGATCATGACCTGAGCTGAAGTCGGATGTTTAACTGACTGAGCCACGCAGGTGCCCCAAATTTTAGACAAATTATTAATTCATCAATTAACACATTAAAAGAGAAAAACCATGAGTACATCTCATAGATGCAGAAAGTATTTAATACAATTCCGAACACTCTCCTGATAAAAGCTATGAGCAAATCAAAAATAGAAACCAACTTTCTTAACCTGATAAAAGATATAATTCACTAAGAACTCAAGAAAATATAATATGTAATGGTGACAAGTCAAGGGCATTTCATAAAAAGTCTAAACAAGATGGATGCCTGCTGTCAATACTTCTATTTAACAAAAGGTGCTAACTGTAATAGCTATAGCCAGGAGGGAAAGAAATAAATACACAAATATAAATAAATTAAATATCTGTTAAATTAAAATAGGGGTGCTGGGTGTCTCAGTTGGTTGGGTGTCTGACTCTTGATTTTGGCTCAAGTCATGATCTCAGGGTCGTGGAACTGAGCCCCATGGGATCAAGCCCCACAAGATCAAGCCTCATATTAGGTTCCTTGCTGAGAGTGGAGCCTTCTTGGGATTTTCTCTCCCCCTCTCCCTCGGCCCCTCCCCTGCTCATGCTCTCTCTCTAAAATAAAAAAAAAGTTAAATTAAAATAAAATGTAGAAATATTATAAAATAGGAACAGAATTGTCATTATTTGAATGTATGATGATTGTTTGTTTAGAATATACAAATTACCTACAATCTTAAAACTAATAAGGAGTTCAAGATGATTGGAAACAAGAGTTAAGCAAAAATCTGTTAAGTTTCTATAAACTGCCAGCCAATGACTAGACTGTTTAAGAAAAGAAAATTTACAATAAAAACAAACCACTTCAACAATATACATAAGGTACTTAGCAATAAATCAAACAAAAATGTGGAAAGGTCTTGTAGGGAAAATTATAAAATACATTTGAAAGTCATAAAAGTTAAGCTTTAAATAAATGGAGAACTAGATCATGTCCATGAATGGGGAGACTTAATATTTACGTATAGAAATCATCCCCCAGATAATCTGTAAATTCAATGCAATTTACAACCAAAATCTCAACATTATTTTCATGGAAACTGAAATGGTGATTCTGTGATTCTGATTTTTTTAAGTTTATTTTTTTATTTACTTTGAGAAAGATACAGAGAGCAAGCAGGTGAGGGGCAGAGAGAGGAGACAGAATCCCAAGAAGGCTCCACACTTTCAGCACAGAGCCCAATGCAGGACTTAAACTCATGAACCTTGAGATCATGACCTGAGCTGAAATCAAGAGTTGGAAGCGGGTTCCTGGGCGGTTCTGTCAGTTAAGCACCTGACATCAGCTCAGGTCATGATCTCACCGTTCATGGGTTTGAGCCCCGAGTTGGGCTCTGTGCTGATAGCTCAGAGCCTGGAGCCTGCTTTGGATTCAGTGTCTCCCTTTCTCTCTGCCCCTTCCCCACTCACGCTCTGTCTGTCTCTCTCAAAAACAAATAAACAAAAAAATAAATAAAACAAATAAATAAAAATAAATAAAACAAACAAAAAAAGAGTTGGAAGCTTTACCTACTGAGCCACCCAGCATCCCTGATTTTTTTTTTTCAGTTTATTTATTTTGATAGAGAGAGAGAGAAGGGGAGGGGCAGAGAGAGAGAGAGGGAAAGAGAATCCCAAGCAGATTCTGTGCTGTCAGCATAGAGCCCTACGTGGGGCGCAAATCCATGAACCCTAGACCTGAGCCAAAATCCAGAGTTGGACGCTCAGCTGACTGAGCCCTTCAGGTGACTCTGAGAACAGGCAAGACACATCTGAACAAAAATAGTAAAGAAGGGTTCATGTGTTATGAGGCTATTAAAACTATAGTATTGGTGCAAGGATAGATTGGAAAACAGACATATGGAGACTCAATAGCATTAAATGCTATTGCAAAAAGATGGGCTCATTAATAAATTGTACTGGGGCAATTGCTATTTATGCAAAAAGCAAAATAAAATAAAATTTGATCAGTACATCACACCATACAGAAATATATATTCTAGGTAGTTTAAAGATCTCATAGGGAAAAAGTACTACTGTAAAACTTTTTGAAGACACAACAGAAAAATAGTTTTATTAAGTCATTTGGGAAAATATTTCTTAAGATTCCCAGCATACAAACCATAAAGGAAGATACTGACAGATTTAACCATATTAATAATTTTAAACTTCTATATGATCAATGATGCTACAGGTAATTGAAAAGGTAACTTATTACTTGGGGTAGATATTTGCAAATCATATACCCCCTCTCCCAATTATTGTCCAGAAAAAAAATACACACACACACACACACACACACACACACACACACACACAGTGCCTACATATATTTATATATGTATGTATATGAATATACACATATAAAGTGCCTTTGTGTGTGTGTGTGTGTGTGTGTGTGTATATATATATATATATATATATATATATATATATATATATATAGTGTCTGCAAGTCAACCAACAATAAAAGACAACTGAAGAGAAAATGTGAGTAAAATATATTACAATTCTCAAAGGAAGGTGGTATAATACTCAATAACATTATACAAATATACTTAGCTTCACCCATAATTAGAAAGTCCTTACATCCAAGATATTAGCGAAATAGAATGTCTGATAATGCCAATTATTGGGAAGATGCAGTGAAACAGAAATGCTAAATCAGTGGTTCTTTACTGTTGTTGTACATTACAATCACCCAGGGAGCTTTAAAACAAATAGCATCCTTGGGTCTCATCCCCAGAGTTTCTGATTTAATTGGTCTGGGGTGGGACTTAGGCATTAGTAATTTTATTTTTATTTTTTTAAGTTTATTTATTTATTTTGAGAGAGAGAGAGAGTACACACAATGAGGGGAGGGGCAGAGAGAAAGGGAGAGAGAGAGAGAATACCAAGCAGGGACCATGTCGTCAGCACAGAACCCTACACTGGGCTCCAACCCATGAACTGCGAGATCATGACTTGAGCCAAAATCAAGAGTCCCACCTCAACTGACGGAGCCATCCAGACACTGTGGCATTAGTCATTTTGAAAGGCTAAGTTATTTTTTCTCAGCTGGAGTTCAGAACTACTGCTCAGCACGGTTGATGGCTGAACACATCAGTCCCATTTGGAGGGTAATCCAGCAATACCTAGTACAGATGTGCACCCCTATGACCCAACAATTCAGCTCCCTTTGAAGGTAACTCCCTTTGAGAAATTCCAGCACAAGTGTAAGAAGGTATGTCCAAGGATCACCGCAGTACTGTTGTAACAGCAAAATTGGAAGGGCAACCCAAATATCCCCAAGTAGGAAAATGGATCAGCCAACCTCGGGTTATTTATGCAATGTAATACTATCCTGTGGTATTATTTATGCAATGTAATGCTATCCTGTGGTATTACTTATGCAACGTAATACTATCCTGCAGTTATAATAAATGGACTAGACACCTATGTATCAACATGGATACAACTCCAAAACAATGTTGAATGTAAAGTTATGGAAGATTGTGGACAAAGCTTTATATATTTTAAAATTTGAACCCAAAGTAATGGTATAACCACAAATAGATACGAACACCTATAGACATATTCATGTCTGGATCCCTCCCCAACACATACATATATATACACAGTAAAAATTCTAAAATATACGTGGGGAGCACAGACAATTTTAGGATAATGATTTCTTGTGTGGGACGGAGGGAGAAGAAAAGGAAGTAGTGCTTTAACTGTATTTGTGTTGTGTTTCATTTTACTTTACAAGGTATCTGAACCAAAGTTGTGGGTTGGCAGATAACTAACCCATTAATTTTGCATGTTTGAGATATTTTATAATAAAATATTTAAAAGGCAAATGAGCAATGCACTTGTATGATCATGGGAGTGCATATCTTGATTATTTTTAATCATTGAAAAAAATATTTTAAAAACATAGAACTAAAAAGTAAACAAAGCAGTCACTGCATTTGGAGGCCAGAGGCTAGAATTCTCATCTTTGTTCTGCAGCTAATTAGTGATGTGTAAATCATTTCTCCATACTGGTTTCAGTTTCCTAATATATAGTGTAAAAGCCTTGGATAAGATGATACAGTATCTACTCTAGTTTCAAGTTTCTCTGAATCTAAAGTTGTGAGAGGATAGTATACCTGATTTTAATTTTTCTCTCTTTTTTTTTTTTGGACGCCATCTTCAAAGTATATATTTACTCAGGGACTGACGATTCCAGAAAGTGCTACCCTAAGAGACATTCAGTAAACCAACAGTGAATCAAAGATGCAATAAGGGGGGAAGATTAGTTTAAAATGTTCTCATGACCCAGATTAGGAATAGTAGAAAAACAAAAAGAAAGTATCTTTAAATCCTCAATGCGTGCCACTCACAAATTTACGAATGAGTTGTTTCTTTATTCATTTTCTCATGATATCATATGTCATGTCTTCAACGAGCATCTACAGACCAGCTTCTCCCGACTGGTCATATAAACGGTTAATTTATAAATTTATAATTTATTATAAATTTATTATAAATTATAATAAATTATAAATTTATGAATTTATAATAAACTTATATTTTATACATGGTTAATAAAAATGTTATAGCCGTAGATGTTATCGTAAATTTTACGTAAGGTACATGCTTTATACTGCAAAAAATCTGAGCCCTTTCCCTTCATGCTCCCCACCTTCCGGTAACTTGAACAACTGTTCTGTCTTCTAAGTATTTTCTTTTTGCTTCCAATGAGAACCTGGCTCAACGTGAACAACTAAAACACATTTGCTCACTCATGGGCTATATTTAGCCAGCAAGGTTTCGTTATCTCCATAAACCTGCAGAAGTGAAGCACAGAGAAGCATGACGTGGGGGTGAAGTCACACTCTACATAGAGATTAACACAGAGCAGAGAAAACTGAAATCCATTTCCAGCACACGTACAGAAACTCACTACTGAGGTCTTAATTTCTCCTTGCAATGCATCCCAGCCTACTATCTATCCTAGGCTACCTATTTTCTGCTAGAAACGCTGTCCACAAAGTAAAGTCATACAGAGGAGCCTGGATAATCCACAACTTCGCTAGGCACTTGAATGAAAGAAACAATGACAGCAAACAAAAAGAATGTAGGATGCCAGTTGATGGGAGCATTTTGGGACCTTTTTTCTTCCTCCTCAATTAAAATAAGTGAATGAGGCTGCCTATATTACCTGCATTACAGGTTAAGTAAGGGAGGCTTAATGTCAAAAGTGTCATAGAATATTTAGTACCACACCTGGAAAAAGATGAAAGATGGCAGTCATTTCTTGCTAAATGTCATTGTTATCATCATCATCATCATCACCATCATATCATCATCACCATCATCAGCACCACCTGTTAGCACCATAGGATTATGACACTTCAGATTTTTCCAGGACACAGGTTTATAAAAGAATTGCTCAAAGCAGCCATTCTCTTTACAAAGGAGGGTTGCCCAAGGTTGCAGAGATGACATGCAGTGAATCTGAAGTTTAGCAATATAATTTCCACTGGGGGAAAATGAAGTCATAGAGGCTCACTCTCACTTACCAGGTAGATAACAGGCCCCTTTAAAAAGGCAAAATCTACTGAACATTTTTCTTAACTAATGACAAGCAGTGAAACTCACATTCTTCATGGCTCTTCTTTTTCAGAGTTGGGCCCCCAAAATTCCACAGCTAACGAGTATCCAGAATCCATAAGGAGGGTGCCCCATAGAAGGAAGCACAAATCCTTTTGCGCAACTAAATCAGAGAGCAAGTAATTCCTCTAAAGGCTCCAGACATCCAGGATGGCAAAGACCAGACTCTCATTTGGCTTGATTTTTCACTGTTCTGGGATCACCCCCTCCCTTTCGGGCCATTCCAAGATTGCACCATTATTGCTAATGCTTTCAAAAGTGGGACACAGATTCCCGTGGTCCGCAACAGGACTTTACCCTTGGTCTACGTCTAGTTACTACACAACATGTAGGGAAGCATTTAAAGGACACCTGTAGAACTGAAATCATATACTCCTAAGGGAATATAACACAGGGTCTGGCAGATAATGATATTTAACTGATGGGCTAAACATTAACAGGGCCACTTCTGGGAGCGCTTGGCTTTGGTGATCAGGAACCATGTTTGCCAGAGTGAACAGGATTCATGTTTCTTACAGGAAAAGGCAGACAGTATCTAAAGACTAGGGGAAGTTGGAGGGGAGAATCCAACTCTCCACTCATGGAAGGGGCTTCCACAGATTGTTTTTCTTTTGAATGCATCAGTTTAGATCACCTGGTCTGCAGACAGCTCTCATCTGGATGATGCCTTTAGTGGGGGGAACGGGGGTCCAGAGGAGGCAGAGGACATTCCTCTGTTCATTCTTCCCCAAATATCAGCCAAATAACACTTTGAAGCATCCAGCTCTTCCCCTAAAAGATTGCTGGGAAAGGTACCACGACCCCTCCAGTAGCACCCCCCCGATTCACAAGCACCACATAAGGAGGAAAGGGCTGACGAATGGGGGAGGGGTGTGGAAATTAGGAGTCTGGAGGGGAACAGAACATTTTGGCCACTTCTAGTCCGTCTCCCCAATTACTTGCGCACTGTCTCACCTCACCCAGCTAGATCATCAGCTTGACGGCTCTAGATTCCCGAGCAGGCACTAACATACTCACTAACATACTATAGTTCAACTTAATAGTGTAATCAAGGAAGGGTAATAGCATCTGAAATGTTTTAATGTTTCAATGCCCTCTGGCCAGAACATGAGGTTTTCTTTCCCCCATATTTGCAACACGATTTCATGGTACATTTTCAAAAGGGGTTCACGAGAAGTTGCAGTTCTAGTGAATTTTACTCTCTAGATTTACAGGTTCATCTGCAAATCTACCTAAGTATTCCAGAGAAGTTGGCAAAAGTTGATTCGCGATTTGCTTGCTATGGCAACAACACTCTTTTCAGAAGAAAATTTTATGTGCTTGTTTTCCAATCTAAACTATAGTTTACGTTTCCAGAGGAAATGAAGCAAAAGATATTCACTTGAAACATTAATGAAATTAAATGATTCTCGCAATAAAAACATAAACATTACCATAAATATCATCTGCTACCTGCTAAACAGTGTTAAGGGCAGGACATTTCCTATCTCCTCCTGTAATTTATTTATGAGCTGGCAAAACATTTTACTTCAATTTCAAGTCCAACTGATAACTTCATTAAGATAACAATATGCAGAAGAAACTTATGAGGGGATTAACAAGGAAGAAAAGAGAACAACAAAGACACGATACTTACTTTCAGTGGTATTTTTAAGTCATCCTGAATTTCAAATTTGGCTTTTTTTGTTTAAGAGCAAAGACTGATCTGAGCTATAATCCTTTGGTCCTCAGAGCATATTCCTCCAAAGGACACATCTTTCAGAAATCTTCCTTTTGGGTTTATTTCTCCAAGTATTCAAGCTCTACTAGGAGATAGCCAAACACAAAGACTGTCCTCAAAAACAAAACAACCCCCTCCCCAAAGTCCACAATGTAAGCAGCAAAGGAAAATTAAAACCTCTCCAAAACTAGCGTCAAATTCAGAACTGTAACTGCTCCCCTATCTCTCTGTCTGAATGCGTCCCCTTGTATTCCTGGTGACATTTCTCATCAGCCAGCCAGTGCTGTGAGCAATGTGAGCGTGTTTGAAGAGAAATGAACTCAGGCTCTGAAGTTCCTTGTAGTAAAGGAAAACATATGGAGGATTTCCTGCTGAGGACTCCCCGCCGAGGCACAAATTCGAGGGGGTGTGGAATTTACTTGTTAAGGCTCTCCCTTTTCTAGACTCAGCAGTATCTGCTCAGCAATGAGCCCACATGCGCACCGCTGCTCTGAAGAGAGTTCTGGTATTCTGCAGTAACACCACCAGCAGGGATGACTTGTAGGAAGCAGGTTCACAGTATGTCAGTGCCCCCCCCCCCCCGTCTGTCCTGTGTTTCAGTCACACGTTACCTCCAGCACCAGATAAATGTAGGTAAGCACATTCTACGGGAATCTGGCCTTCTTTTCCCATTTGTTTCTTCCTTGTCTCTTCGCCGTCTCCCCCTGATTTCTTATCTAAGGTAGGCAGTTTCCGGATACGTGCCTTCTGTAAGCACGTACCCCAAAATTAATTGAAAATGTTGCTGGTGTTTTCTTTCTCCGTCTACTCCTTCCCCATTTGAAAGTACAGTCCTAAGGACGGCACATTTCAAAATAGATTATGAAGACTCAGGAATGTTAAATTGCACTGATGGTGAAAACAACGTTCTACAGAAGCCACTCACCATCACAGAGGCCTGCCCACTGACCCCACGGTTTGATGCTTTTTAATTGGAAATACAAAAAACAAAAGAGCCAACATCCAGAACTTACCTTTAAAAGCACTACTTGGAGCCACTTTCTTCCCCATCACCGACAGTGAGGACACTTCTGTCCCTCAGGGGAGTTTTTCCCCAACCCGTCTGGCAATCCCATTCTCAAAGCATTAACCATGTGTTAACCTCAATTCTCCTAATAATTCACTCTAACTCCATTTCCATCTTTTATATTACAAACTGGCGTTGAACATCCTCTAAAAATAAGCTCCACATGATCTCTCTTTCCACGCCAATGCCTTTGTGCAAGCATTGCTTTTGTGGAGCAAATGTTTCCACAAGCCCAGCTGAGTGACAGCGTGAATGATTAAAAGCAGTAAAAATGGTATAAAGATGTATAAGTTGTATGTGGGGCTCTGGCCTATCTGGGTGGTGGGCACAAAGCGAGCTTTGGTGGGCTTAGTGAAAAAAATGCCAAAATCATCTGGAAAGAGATTTCATATCAAGGGTCCCCAAACTACGGCCCACGGGCCGAAATAAGGCCCGCCGTTAGTGTTTGTAAATAAAGTTTTATTGGAACACAGGCACACCCATTTGCAGCGTCTGTGGCTGCTTTCATGTTTTAGTGGCACAGCTGAGTAGTTATGACAGAGCTTGTATGGCCTATAAAGCCTAAAATATTTACTATCTTGTCCTTTACAGAACAAGTTTGCAGACCCCTCTTCTATGTAACTGAGGGTCACTAGATTAACTATGGATCCTCAGGCTTTTTTTTTCTCCTGAGTTGTGTAGTCAGAGGTATCACGGGATCATATTTCAGGAAACGCCAATCACTCAAATGTCCTGCCACCACTCCCAGAGTAGATGAGGCAGGAGAGCTTCTTGGGGGTCTGGGGTGGGGGGGATCAGGCCACATTGGGGAGTGGTAGGGTGGCATAGTCAGAGGCAGAATTCAGACATCATCGAGAGAGGGAAACAGAGAAGCACCATAACACCATAAATGGAGGGAAAACCTAATGAAGATTGGTTACAAGTCAGGATATGGCATGCGAAACATGCCTAGAACAAGCTGTTGGAACTAAGATCTGGAGCAAAAAGGAAGGATGTTGGGCCCTTTCTTTCTGGTGGCCTGGTGGAAGGTGACTAATGTGTCCCAGTTTGGACTCATCTGCCTCCTTCTCAGTCCCAAGGAATCTGGACAGTTGGCCGTCCAACTTGCCAGTGCCTGTGCAGAAAGCCCGTGGAAGGCTAGATGAAAAGAAAAACCCGAAAGCCATGTTTTCCCAGGGCTTAATACCTTCCGACTCCAGGGAGCTTAGGTAAGAAGCAGGGAGCCACTCGGGTGCTGTTGGGGGCCACCACGGGCCACTGGAGAAAGACAGGGTCTCTGTTCTCTGAGTCAGTGAGCTCGCTGAGAGAGCTTGCACCGTGAGAACAGGAAGGGGACGACCTCAAAACAACCCGTAAACAAGTATGAGATCATCTGTCCTACTGGCCGGTTTTGGCCTGGCCTTTTCACCCCAAAGCCAGCCTGCGTTTTTTTTTTTTTTTTCCAGAATAGCTGACCTGCATGATTTGATTACTGCCTGTTACTTTAAACTCCCTGCTTTAATTTTCCCAAACTCCACAGCCGTCCCAAAATACTGCTCAGGTTTTAAGTTTAATTCCTTCTCCGTAACTGATGAATGGTGACCGGGCTTTCTAGGCCCTGCAAATGTAGCTCTTTTTTGTCAGTAAGTCGGCCCGTCGACAAGTATTTCTGATGCTGCTCCCACGTGCCAGGCACTGTGCTGAGTTTTGGCTTTAGGACTAAGTCAGATAGGCGAGGCCCCTGGCCTCACGGAGAGGAATGGAAAACCCCGAAACATACAAACAGGATGCTTTCAGATCACGATTAGCAGCAAAAAGCAGAGTGCTATGATGCAGAAGAACTGTGGGGTGGGGCAGGGATTCCGTCTCAGGTAAGGTGGCCAGAGAACTTTCTGAGAAGTTGACACATTAAGCCAAAGCTGGCAGGGGAGAAGCAGCAAGTTGTGCAATGAGCTCTGAGAGCTGCGAGTTCAAGAACAGAGGTAGGAGGGAACACGGCATGTCTCAGAAAGCAGAAGGGACACTGGTGTGGCAATAGTGGGCAAGTGGGGGAGGGGTGAGAGACAGGAAGAGACCAGATGGTGTGTGGCCTGGTCAGGAATGATGAGGAGGTCTGGATTTTTTTCCAAGCGCGAGGCAAAACCAGGGAAAGGATGTAAGCCCAGGAAGGTCTGTGATCTGACTTATGTTTTCAAAAGGATTTCTCTAACCTTGTTGTTGAAACTGGATTGGAGGGGTAAGAGTGAAAGTGAGGACATCAGTGGAGAGATTAAGTGCTGGCTGGGATAAAATGGTGCCATTAGTGTTGAAGGGAAGAGAATGGTTTTGAGATGTGTTTTGGAACACAACAACTCTGCCCCCCAACCCGAAACGATCATCCGAAACCATCTCATTTAGTTGTTTGCATGTTAATTTTTCATTTCCACCCACTTGAAGGAAACTCCAGAGATCTGGGACCTCATCTTCCTTCGTCACCACGGTAGCCCCAGCCGCCAGCACACGCGCCACACAGAGAAGGGACGCGTGTCATTCCGCCAGCCGTACGTCAGGTATCGTGGACTACAAGTGAAGACTGAGCAGGGTGGGTCTGGAAACCACAAGGTGACAGGGGAACACAGAGCTCTACAAAGTTACCTTTGCTTCTGCAGCTGGACCGTGTGGGCGGATACAGCAGATGGCTCACTTGGCATCTTTTCTAGCCCCTTCTGAAGTGCTTCCTTCACAGGAGAGCCTGGGCAGCTGAAAAGGACACCTCTCAGTTGCCCTTGCGGCTAGGGTTCTGCCAGTCTAGCACACCCTCAAAGACTTGAACTTAGTCCCGTTAAGTGAAGAACAGCGATGGCACAAGACACATCCCTTTTGCAGGTGCAGATTAGCAGGCCAGCAGCACAGCTCTGCAGGCCACAGCTGGGGCCAGCAGCACAGGCTGTGACCAGAGCAGTCACATGGAGCCCCGTGCCTACCAGGGCTCTGTACCGGGCTTACCGCGTGGTTATCAGTCACTCTTAGTAATTTTGAACAAGGGGCCTGCATTTTCATTTTGCACTGGGCCACACAAATCACACCGCCAGACCTGCCCACAGTTCTGGGGTCGGCCTCCTCCTTTCCTAGGGGTTGTGCTCCTGGAGCCAGCAGTGGCAACAGCTTCCAGTTCCCTGCATGTCACCGCAGGTGGCATGGTTGCTTCAGGAGTCCATATCTGGGACAGTGGCTCCCTCGTCACCACAGTGAGGGGGTTAGTCACTTGCAAGATAGCTCTGCTCACCGGAGTTAGCTCAGAAGCCATTTCAGGAGTCCCAGCCCAGATCCTGATCCTCCAGATTTTAGTGATGTTGTAAGCAAATTCCCTTTCTGTTTGAAATAGAGGGGCAGGTGGCGCCTGGGTGGCTCAGTTGGTTAAGCGTCTGACTCTTGGTTTTGGCTCAAGTCATGATTGCACAGTTCGTGAGTTCGAGCCCCACGTCGGGCTCCATGCTGTGGCGTGGAGCCTGCTTCCGATTCTGTGTCTCCCTCTCTCTCTGCTCCTCCCCCACTCATATTCTCTCTCTCTCTCAAAATCAATCAATCAATCAATCAATCAACAAATAATCTCTAAAATAGAGTGCATGCCTTTATCTTCAATACTACCACACCTAATTAGGGACACTCGTGGAGGAACACACTGCCTTCTTAAAGAGCTTTTCTCCTGTTCTGTTGAAATGGCAGAATTTAGCAGCAATACGGAGATTCTGTGCTCTGGACACGTTCTTAATTAGCACTTGGATGCTCATGTGACAGGAGGGACATGAGCAAGCTGTCTGTCCAGACATATTGGTGACTGCTGGGACAAGTTACCACAAACAGAGTAGCTTAAAACAATAGGAATTTCATGGTTCTGGAGGCTAGAAGTTCCAGATTAACGTGTGGCAGGGTTGGTTTCTTCTGGTGGCCCTGACGGAGAATCTTTTCTCTGCCTCTCTCCTGGCTTCTGTTGGTTGCCAGCTAACCTTGGCTTTTCTTAGCATTCCATACTCTAATCCCTGCCTCCTCAGTGTTCAGGTGGTGTTCTCCACTGTGTGTCTGTTTTCTCCCCTTTTTAAAACTTTTTAATGTTTATGTTTGAGAGAGAGAGAGAAAGAGCAGGGGAGAAGCAGAAAGAGAGGGAGACACAGAATCCAAAGCAGGTTCCAGGCTCTGAGCGGTCAGCCAATGTGGGGCCTGAGCCCATGAACCATGAGATCATGACCTGAGCCAAAGTTGGACGCTTAACCGACTGAGCCACCCAGGTACCCCTATTCTCTTCTTATAAGGACACTAATCACTGGATCCAGGGCCAATACTCATCCACTGTGACTTCATTTTCACTTAATTACACCTGCACAGACCCTACTTCCAAACAGGATCACAATCTGAAGTTCCGGGTGGATGTGAATGTTGGGGGAGGGAGGGAACACTGTTGAGCCCACTACACCCTTTAAGCCTACGGAATGAAATAAGGCCATCTGATTGATCCACATAGAAGTCAGACATCCTGTCCTGGCCAACTGAACAAACCAGCTACAGACACGTGAGGTTAGAAGGACTTGGAGGAAACCATGCTGCTGCGGAAGAAAGTGAAAGACATTGCAATTTGTTTCACCTTCAGACTTGTCCTACCATCCACGGTACCTCTGTATATGTAGCGACGTCTTGCTTTCTTCCAAAGCACTTGTTGTCAGAAAATCTTAAGGTTATGGAGAAATATCCATTTACCCAAACTAAATCATCAAAAATACCAACCCCGTCATCTGAATTTTTTTTTTCTCTACGAATGCACCCCTCCGATTTTGTCCTGTCTAGGGAAATTTCCATGGTATCATCATTAGCAAAGGACAAGTGTTCGTGCAGAGGAGAAAAAGGTCAGGCAAAGTCATTGAAACTAATGTTGCTTCACTCATGCACGGTGACAACTTTTTACATTTCGCAAATCAAAAAACAATTTGAGCTATTTTAGATACTTTTTTTCTAGTTCAATGGGATCTAATTCCTTTAAGCTGAAGAAGCAAGTATTTCTCCCCAAAAATGAATACCTAAAATGACACTACAAAATATAGCCTAAGGATGGAGATATCTTTTTTTTATGGGCATAGAAAAGAAAATTGCATTACTGAACTAGACAAAAAGCCATTCCATCAGAACTGTTTTATCGTTTTTCACTGTACATATCTTGCCAGGAGAGAATTACATTTATCAGGCTGCACTGAAGCTATTTATTCCCTTCTTATTCCATTAATTAAACTATAATACAATCACTTGGGTTACCCATAACCAATCTTGGGAAGATTAATATAGGATGCTATTCTTTTGCTCATATTTGTCTTCTGCATGGTAATGAGATGGCAATAAAGTTTATGTTCCCATAACGTGTATGAATTGTATTTTGCACCAAATAGCTAACATCAAAAATAACTACTGGTATAAACAAACCACATAACACAATCATTCTTGGCACACATTAATGTGCCACTGAAAATATTAATACAATAGTCCTTGTAACTACAAAAAAATACCTGAATGTTTAAGCAAGGAGAATGCATGAAGAAAAAAATTACTAAAAATATGTAGGGTCTGAAAAAATAGCGAAATAGATTTTGGTGGTTAGCTATCAAATTACCTCATCATTAATGTGCACTTTGAGGAAACTAAGACTTGCACTGTTCTAATCTGAGTATTTGCCTCCATATAATTTACAATTCAAATTTACAATGCAGAACCATTGCTGGTATATAACAGATACTCAAAACCTATGCCATTTGGCCATTTGGCCACATTCACATTTATTAATAAATTATTTCTCTCACCACTTCTCAACAAAGTTTTATAATCCATTTGCTTTAGGTGGAGAAATTAAGACAAAAAAACATTTTGAGATTTGTTTTTCAGGCCTATAGAAGAATCAGAGCCACAGAAAGACAGAAAAAGACTGTGGGGGCCTTTGCACAAATATGCCTCAATTTATACCCATGTTTCTTCTCCTTTCATTTTTCCATTTAACGGGATGACAAATACCTTATTTTTGTATGTTTTTATTGTCTAATCATGACAATCATTTTTTTTTAATTTTTTTTTCAACGTTTATTTATTTTTGGGACAGAGAGAGACAGAGCATGAACGGGGGAGGGGCAGAGAGAGAGGGAGACATAGAATCGGAAACAGGCTCCAGGCTCCGAGCCATCAGCCCAGAGCCTGACGCAGGGCTCGAACTCACGGACCGCGAGATCGTGACCTGGCTGAGGTCGGACGCTTAACCGACTGCGCCACCCAGGCGCCCCTAATCATGACAATCATTAACAGTGAACACAAACTCCTTTGGAATAATAAATCTTCATGTTTGTAATTCCTGTTTTTGCTTCCTGAGGATACCGAATAAAATCACAGGCTCTCCTATTTAGTAGTTCTCCTCTATGGGTAAAGGAGGGCTCTGAATATCCGGGATGATAGTTCACTTTCCTGCGGTTAATACAAACATACAGCACTCCATCTTCACATGAAGACACAGATCGATTGATTTACCAACACTGACAAAGCGAATTGTGCACCATAATTCTCTTATACAAGCTCCAGTAAGTAAGTCGGCCCCAAAGTCCAGCTCTCATTTAAGTTAGGCCAGAGCCATCCTGCACTTGATGGGCATGTAAAAAATTCTGAATGAAAAGAATCTGAAGGAATTAGCAACAATCAAATGGAATTCTTATTTTAATTATCACCAATTCCAAATTGTTCTCACACTGAACTCTCTGTTGCTGTCCTGGATCACTTTGACAGCTACACAGTTCTTCCGTTAGCTTTTTTTTTTTTTAAACGTATTTATTTATTTTGAGAGAGAGAGAGAGAGAGAGAGAGAGAGAGAGAGAGAGAGAGAGAGAATACCAAGCAGGCTCTGCACTGTCAGTGTGGAGCCCGACGCCGGCTTGAACTCCTAAACTGTGAGATCATGACCTTAGCTGAAATCAAGAACCTGCCGCTTAACTGACTAGGCCACCCAGGTGGCGCCCCCTCCCTTTCGCTTTTATATCCACACCTCCCTTCCTGACACCCCCCCTCCTTGTCCCCTGACAATTTTTTTTTCTCTTTATTACTGATTCTTTTTTCTACTTATTCCTGGATCACTTATTCCACTTAGCATCCTTTCTTCAACGTTTAAGCTTTTTTCTCTCCTTTTCAACATCCTTCATTTCCCCCTGACTGTCCATCTGGATTTCTGTTGATTTCAGATTCTGGTTAGTGTCTTCTCACTCCACCTCCAGTGGCTATCTATTCACCATCCCACTGGGTTTCTCCAGCACAGTTCATCCCGAGTATTAGTGATGGTAAGTGGAAGGCATAGAGCCACGGGTCAGTGTAAATACCACTCAGTAATATATCCAGCAACCCTAAGTATCTTTTTTTTTTTTTCTAAAGACCACAGTTCAACTAAAAAGATTAAACTCAACTACCTACATAAAACAAGGTAGTTATCACAATGAAAAAAATTAAAACGGCAACTGGGAAGATAAACAAAAGAGTGAGTAGGTTTCTTTCCACTTGCGGCATTATTAAAGACTATGCGACCCACAGTAGCATTTTGTTTATTTTGTCATTTCTCGTGATGTTGATCCACCTTTCTGATCATTGAGGTAACAAAGTGAAATTCAAGCTACAGCCAGTTTTGAGAGCACTTTGCTTTCTCTCAAGCCTCCTGCCTCATTCACCATGAGATATGGCTTAGATTTTCATCTACTTTGTAATCTAGGGAACATATTTTGATTGTGGCAAGTCTGAATTGACTTATTAAGTAAAATTCAGTGACATGGCAATACCTGCTTCTTGAAAGTTCAGATATGTTACATCTACTGCATTCTCCTTGTCCATTAATTCTATCATTCCATAAAAAAGCAACTGAGTTAGTAAAACGTGATTTCTGCTCCTCATTTTTCTAACCTTTAGTTAGCTTAAAGGTTACTCTTCTCTTAATATTTGTGCAACTATTTCACAATGGATTTAAGCTACGCTCTCTGGGCAGTAAATTCTAAGACGTACTTGGCAAACATCTTTTAAAACGGAAAGTACTGCAGTTTTTCTTTTCCTTCTAGTTCTTATTTATTATCCAAACACTATGTCTTTTTATTCTTAAGAACCCTTCAGTCATTGGATTCTAGTTGATAACATTACTGTCAGATGTCCTTATCCATTTTTGCCACCAAAATATTTTTGGCTGTGAGGTAATCCTAGCATTTCATTCCCTGACTCAATGAAGTTAGTATTTTTTTTAAAACAATTCTCTGGTTACATAGCCGCTCACACCTAGTAGATAAATTAAAATACCTTGCCTTAGGATGAGAGGTGATATCTGACACCTGCAGGCTTTCCAGAACCTTCCTGGTTGTTTATACCTACAGCGTCTCTCTCTTCTTCCCTCTTCCCTGCCTTGACATGTGAGGTATGTTGGGCACTCTGAACCCGTTCCTAGATACCACCCCCCCCAGACTTGTCTTTGCTTGGGCAACTCCATTCCACCACCTACTATGTTGTGGAATATGTGATCAAACCATTAATTTTTCATTTATTTTTTCTCTTTTACTGTATAGCTCCACGATCTATAAGGGACTTCTAGATTGCTATCCCAGCCAGCACCTGGCCAGTACTGTTCTTCCCCTTGGAAACATTAAGCAATACTCTTCATTCCTTGTATGAGTGCAAGGGACTTTGTTTATTTGTTTGGTTAATTAGTTATTAGAGAGGGGGGGCAAGTGGCGGAGAGAAGCAGAGGGAGAGAGAGACAATCTTAAGCAAGCTCCACACTCAGTGTGGAGTCCCAAGCAGAGCTCAATCCCACAGTCTTGGGATCATGACCTGAGTTGAAATCAAGAGTCGGATGCTCAACCAATTGAGGCACCCAGGCACCCCAAGTGCAAGGGACTTTTAAAAGGAAAAGGATTCTGAGATGTTATTAAGGATTGCTGGGAGATTTGATGTGGCAAGACATTCATTTCCAAGTTCAAGTACTGATGAGATAGCTAGTGGGGATTTTACAAGAGGGTTTGGTCCTATTCTCTACATCAAGGCAGAAAAATGTGTCAGTGAGTCAAACGAGGTTGGGATGTATTCTGTTGTTTATCTGGAATAGAATACATGATAAAAGAAAGGCAAGACAAGCTGGGATACTCAATGACAACCTATTTCCTCACTTGTCATTAAGCTAAAGGTAACTGAGATTCCTGACCCCCATAACTGGAGCATAAACACACAAGTTTCATGGCATACAAAAGATGTCAGCTCATAGACAACTGAGGGCTTGGATGGGAGAGCCATATAATTAGAGTCCCCCTGTATCTTTAGAATTTAGTATCTGAGAACAGGCTTTCAGCCGCCAAGTTGGCTCATGGTCCAAAATGGCTGCTATAGCTCCATCCATTAGAACTATATACTAAGCAGGAGGAAGGAGAAAGGGAGGAAGATGTTCTTGGCTCCTCGCCGCCCCCCCCCCCCACCTTCAAAGACGTTTTCCTGAAGTTTTGTACAATAGACCACGTATATCTCATTGGTTAGATGATAGTTACGTGGCCATAACTAATTGTGAGGAAGGCTGGAAAAGGGAATCTTTTCTCCAGATGCCATTATGCCCAGCCAAGAACCAGAGCTCTGTTGCCAAGGAGGCAAAATGCAGTGATAGATTGGTAACTAACTGCCTCTGACACCCTCCTGTCCTGGAAGTGGTTACAAAGAGCATTTCACATAAACTGCCATCATCTGATGAGTGGCGAGGGTGTTGGTAAAACTGTGCCACAAAGCACCATCTCATCACAATGTTCCCTGTGCCAAGAACTGGTCTCCAATTCCTTAGTGACTCTTACTCTTCCTTCAGGCGTCAGTTCCGCACCACTCTCCTGGGAAGGTCTTCTCTGCCTTCCTTCCACACCGCAAAACCCATGTGCCTCTCTTTCCCTGGTGCCCAGCCCAGTGGAGGTTTTCCATTTGCACATGTGCCTCATGGTTTGATGGCCACAGTGGTTTCCATCTCAGGCTGAAAGCCCCACGAAGGCAGGGACTTAGTCTTCTCATTTGTTTACTCACCATCATATCCTAAAAGAGCGCCTGCATCATAGCAGGTATTCAATAAAGACTTGCTGAAGAATGAATCAGACTCTTCTGCACAGAGGCAATGCAGCCCTCTTGAGGACCTACTCTGCTAAGAGGGAGACAGGCAGAACTGCAGTTTCAGTGGGTCTGGAATAAGAAGAATCTCAGTCCTACATGAGAGCAGACCCTACTGACCTCTTGGGCATGAGGAAAGCCTAGAAGCCTATCTGTGTCTGGCCCAGCTCACTGCTCTTAAGGCATCTGTCCTCACCTCTGGGATAAGCTAAAGAAAGGGTTCTTTAAAAAGCCGCCATATTTGGTACATGAATGTCTCTGAGCATAAACCCCCTGCTCTACCTACTCTTCCCTCTCCTGAACCCAGTCCATCTGACGTCTACACTGAGATTTTCTATTTTGGCTGTCTGCTAGTGCTCTCTGGGACTTGATGCTTTCTACTATCCTGGTATTTCCCGAGTCTGTTTTTCTGGGATTTTATCTCAGGTTTCCTCTTGCTACTCATCTTTTTATTGCTTCTATGAGCTCCTAGAATTTCAACCTCGACCCACACTTCATAGATGTATGCTACACTTTATAGATGTAGTTGGCCACGTATATTTGTGTTTACATAACTATACAATAAAATGTGTGTCACCGTCATTCTATGGTGGTGGGAGGTTAGTCATTGTCAACACTTTCCTTGGTGTCTTCATAAAATTTCAAGTAGAAAACTACTCCAAAAATTTGAAATGATAAGAATGTGTCTTAGAGGAGGGGTGCCCAGGTGGCTTAATTGGTTAACTCTCCGACTTGGGCACAAGTCATAATCTCACAGTTTCTGAGTTCAAGCCTTGCATCAGGCTCTGTGCTGACAGGTCAGAGCCTAGAGCCTGCTTTGGATTCTGTGTCTCCCCCTATCTCTGCCCCTCCCACGCTCATGCTCTCTCTCTGTCTCTCAATAATAAATCAGTGTTAAAAAAAAAGATTAAAAAAAAAGAATTGTCTTAGGGGAGCCCCTCTGATTCTAGGCAAGATTCTGCAGTGAATAAAGTGAGACACACACCTTTAACAACATGTTACTTTACTGATTTAAAAAATCAAGCTTGGGGTGCCTGGGTGGCTCAGTCGGTTAAACGTCCAACTTCAGCTCAGGTCACGATCTCGCGGTCCGTGAGTTCGAGCCCCGCATCAGGCTCTGGGCTGATGGCTCAGAGCCTGGAGCCTGCTTCCGATTCTGTGTCTCTCTCTCTCTCTCTCTCTCTGCCCTTCCCCCATTCATGCTCTGTCTCTCTCTGTCTCAAAAATAAATAAAACGTTAAAAAAAATAAAAATAAATAAAAATCAAGCTTACCGTTTTCTGTCTGACCCCCATAACTGGAGCATAAACACACAAGTTTTATGGCATACAAAAGATGTCAGCTCATAGGCAGTTGAGGGCTTGGATGGGAGAGCCATATAATTAGAGACACAGTCCCCCTGTATCTTTAGAATTTGGTATCTGAGAACAGGCTTTCAGCCGCCAAGTTGGCTCATGGTCCAAAATGGCTGCTAGATAAAATTTTAATATACTTTATTTTTTATGGCAGTGAGGTTCACAGCAAAATTGAGCAGGTAAAGTACAGAGTTCCCATATACCTCCTGCCTCTATATGCATGACCTCTTCTACCATCAACATTGGCATCAGAGTAGGGTATTTGTTACAACTGGTGAACCTACACTGACACATCATTATCACTCAAAGTCCGTAGTTTACATCAGGGTTTACTCTTGGTGTTGTACATTCTATGGGTTTGGACAGATGTATGATTGGACAGTGGTATACCTACCACTATAGCATCATACAGAACAGTGTCAATGTCCTAATGGCTCTCTGTGCTCTGTCTATTCATCCCTCCCTTCCCCAGCCCCTGGCAGCCACTGAGCTTTTTACTGTCTCCAGAATGTCATATAATTATCATCATATATTTTGTAGCCTTTTATATTGATTTCTTTCGCTTAGTAAAATTTAAGATTCCTCCATGTTGGTTTTTTTTTTTTTTTTTTTCACCATTTGACAGTGCATTTCTTTTTAGTGCTGAATAATATTCCATTGTATGGACATACCACTGTTTATCTGCTTACTTACTACAGGACATCTTGGTTGCTTCCAAGTTTGGGTTATTATGAACCAAGCTGTTATAAACATCTGGTTTTTGTGTGGATAAAACTTTTTAAGTCATTGGAGAAAACATTGAGCAGTACAGCTGTGGGATCTTATGGTAAGAAGATACTTTGTTTTGTAAGGAATTGCCAAACTTTCTTCCGAAGTGGCTGTACATTTTGCATTCCCACCAGCAGTGAACGAGAGTTCCTGTGGTTCTCCACCTTCACCAACATCTGATGGGGTCAGTGTTTTGGATTTTTGTTATTCTAATAAGGGATGTATAAGCATCTCATTGTTTTATTTTGCAATTCTCTAATGACACACGATGTTGAGTATCTTTTCATATACCTATTTACCATTTGTATATATTCTTTGGTGAGGTGTCTGCTCAGATATTTTGCCCATTTAAAAAAATTTCTTATTTATTAATTTTAAGAAAGAAAGAGAAGGGAAGGGGCAGAGAGGGAGGGAGAGACAGAGAATCCCAAGCAGGCTGAGCATTGTCAGCACAGAGCCTGACACGGGGCTCAAACTCGTGAACATGAGATCATGACCTGAGCCAAAGCCAAGAGTTGGACACCCAATTGAGCCACCCAGGTGCCTCTGTTTTGCCCATTTTTCATCCTGGTTGTTTATTTTATTTAAGAGTTATTGTATTTAAGAGTTCTTTGTATATTTTGGATAACAGTTCTTTATTAGAGGTGTATTTTGCAAATATCTTCTCTTAGTCTGTGGTTTGTCTTTTCATTATCTTGCCACTGTCTTACAGAGAGCTGGAGTTTTTGATAAAGCCGGCTTTGATAAAGCCCAACTCATCACTTATTTCTTGCATGGATCATGCCTCTGGTGTTGTAGCTAAAAAAATCATTGCCAAACACAAGGTCATCTGGATTTTCTCCTATGTTACCTTCTAAGAAGTTTACAGTTTTTCAGCTTAAATTTAGGTCTATGATCCATTTTGAGGTAATTTTTTGCGAAGGGTGTAAGGTCTGTGTCTAGATTTATTTTTTGTACGCGGATGTCCAGTTGTTCTAACACCATCTGTTTGCTTCATTGTATTGTCTTTGCTCTTTCATCAAAGATCAGTTGTTCTCTATTCTGTTCCAGTGACCTATTTGTTTTTTCTTTTGCCAATACCACACTGTCTTGATTAGTGTGGCTTTAGAGTAAGTCATGAAGGCAAGTAGTGTCAGTCCTCCAACTCTGTTCTTCTTCCATATTGCATTGGCTCTTCTGGGTCTTTCGCCTCTCCATATAAGCCTTGGAATCAGTTTATCAATGTCCATAAAATAACCGGGTGAGATTTTGATTTGGATTGCATTGAATCTATAGATCAATTGAGAAGAACTGATATCTTGATGGTATTGAATCTCCCTATCCATATACATGACATATCTCTTAATTTATTTATTTTTTTTGATTTGTTACATTGGAGTTTGTGGTTTTTCCTCATATAGACCTTGTATACATTTTGTTAGGTTTATACTTAAGTATTTCATTTTAGAGGGTGTTAATGTAAATGGCATTGTGGGATTTTTTAAATTTTGAATTCCAATCGCTTGTTGCTGGTACATAGAAAAGCCATAGACTTTTATATATTAACCTTGTATTCTGCATTTTTGCTATAATTGCTTATTAGTTCCAGGACTTTGTGTTTTGTTGCTGTTGTTGTTGTTGTCATTAGTCCTTTTGGATTTTCTACATGGATGATCATGTCATCTGCAAGCAAAGAGTTTTATTTCTTCCTTTCAATCTGCACACCTTTGAATAATTTTTAAAAATGAAGATGCAACTCATATACCATATGTTGACCCTCTGCAATGGTACAATTCAGTGGGTTTTAGTATGTTCACAAAATGGGCAACCATCGCCACTATCTAATTCCAGACCATTTTCATCACTCAAAAAGAAACCTCATACTCATTATCACCTCTTTCCCCACTCCCTAGATGAACTGCATTTTACAAAAGAATCCAACATCCAAGATAAATAAATTATTGTGACAAAATTTAAAAGTACAAAAGGAAAATAAAAAACAAAATACAATTCAAAACACAACATGACCAATTTCCAAGTGAAAAACACTAGACTAAACATTATGAAATTGTCATTTTTATAAGCAAAATCGCCTACTGGTGGCAATTTCATATGACTCAGCCTAATATTTGCATCGGTATACTTGAATCACTGAATTGTTTCAGAATACCTTCACGACTACAGTGTTTACCTTAACTTAGTTCCCAAGCATAGCAACAATAATGTGTAAGCAAAACACGGATAAATGAAAGTTGCAAATGTTCTAAAAACCACATTCGAATCTTGGATTTAAGTATCCTTCAGTGCTGACCTATCTGCATGAGAATACATGCTTGGGCAGTTTCCTAAACATGTACAGAAACGGGACCCAAATACAACTAATTTCAGGGGCTCCTGGGTGGTTCAGTCGGTTAAACGTCTGACTCTAGGTTTCTGCTCAGGTTATGATCTCATGGTTTGTGAGTTGGAGCCCCATGCTGGGCTCCACGTCGACAGCCTGGAGCCTACTGGGTCTTGTCTCTCTCTCTCTCTCTGTCTCTCTCTCTCTCTCTCTTCTGCCCCTCCCCTGCTCTCTCTCTCTATAAATAAATAATTTTTAAAAAAAAATTAAAAAAAATTTTTAACAAAATCTTTGTATAGTATTTAAACTTACCAAAGAAATTCATGAATAACTTACATATTTTAAAACTCCACTAATCACCATCAGAGAAAAGAAACATGGGACTTGTGGCAGGACTGTGTGCCCACTGTGAGCCCTTGTCTCCTCAGACATCCCATCAGCTGGGTTTCTGCAGCAAAGTATGCCATTAATGCACAGGTACTGTTTTCACCAAGCTGTGACTGTATTTTGACCTTGGCTGTTATTGCGAGTTGTTTGGGCAAATTCCTCTTTTTGTGTGTGTTATTTCTTTTGGGCAAGAGTTAATATGTGGATTTGCTTTTTTTGTTATTGTTTTTGTTTGTTTGAGGAAAAGAAAAACCATAAAAGCTTAAAGAATCCTTGCTAGAGGGCTAAAATGTCAAAAATAAAATGGCCAGGAAGTTCCTGATACTAAAAATTCATGCAGCTCCTGTAGACATGTCCTTTGCATGCATTTTCTTAGAGCAGCTGATAACAGGGCTACCTAGCTGAAATTTTCTTTCCCTGGCCCATTTCATGAGGAAAATGTCAGGAAAACAGTTTCCAAAAATTGACACTAAAAGGGAGAAAATGGAGCAGCAAAATATCTGGGGTAATCGACATCTAAATAATACAGATTTTCACTTTGCTAGAAATATATTCTTTGTTATAAATCTTAATACACACACACACATGCACACACACATATATATTAATTTTTTAAATTTTTATTTATTTAAGTAATCTCTACACCCAATGTGGGGCTTGAATCCATGACCCTGAGATCAAGAGTCACATGATCTTCCAACTGAGCCAGCCAGGTGCCCCTAAAAATTAGTATATTTAAAAAATAGTTTGAGAAGAGAAGAGTTAATGATATTTCTTCCCTTTCAGGCAACTCTCTAAACTGGGCCAGGACACAAACTAAATGACCAGCTTGCTCAGAGCAATATTCACTTTATATATTGAGTGCTAGCCTTATGTAAGACACTGAGTGAAAACACATCCTATTTATGGTAAAATTTGAAGATCGGTAGACAGAGCAGAGAAGGAACATATTATAGTTTGACAACACCGAGGTATGTTTATTTTGTTGTTGGTATTTTTTTTTTTGGATAATTTTCAGGCCCAAAGGATGGCACATATTTGGGGGAAGAGAATTCTGTTCATATTATAAATGCACTATGCCCACCTCCCTGGATTAGTGCTAAGAGTTACAGAGAGTTCTGTCTAGCTACCATTAGAACATGGTAATGTTCATGGTAGTGTTCTAATGTTTCTCTGCCATCTGCAGAGAAAGTTTTATTCCTAGTCCGTGACATGGATGTGCACCCTGCTGCCCTCAAGTTATTGGCCACGTAGAGTAACAGCATAGGGCTTGTTACCAACACAACTAACAGCAGCCTCATACCCCTGTGTCCTGGTGGCGTGATGAGAAAACCCTAAAAGGTTTGAAGACCACTGAAATAAGGCACAGAGACCTGGATGGTTGATTGCTGTTATGAGGAAGGCAAGGAGAGAATGACAAAGCTATCCCAGTGCTGCCCACCCACGAGAGTGTCAGCAGCAGCAATGTCTTCCTCTTGGTCCCATATTTCAGGCCATTGTTTTCCTCTATGCTTTGAAGTCTAAAACCACTCTATTTTTCTTCCCAGTTTAAGTTAGGCAAAAACAATTCCATCTCCTCCACACTTGGGTGAGATCTTGGTCCCTGAGTGGTACCTGTCTCTAGAACCTCTCCTGCACTCCCCCCCCCCCCCCCCCCCGCCCAGGGCCCTCTTGGTGTCTCTGTTTCCATAGAATCCCATGGGCCTTATTGATAGCTACTCCCCTGCCCATGCTCAGCAAAGCAGAGTTCACCAGGTCTGTAAGCCACACACTCACCTGTCACTGCATTATTGTCTGGGGCTAATTGCCCTTCTTTCCGGGTCACCTGTGCCAAACATGGGTGGCAACAGGAGGGAACACAGCAGAAAAAAAGGTGTGATGCCTTTGGAATAAGACAATCTGCAGCTTACAGTCCCAGGCAGCTCCCCGATGATGCTGTGGCCATGACCATGTGTGAAATGTGGTCTGGCTTCACACAAGTCTCCCTGAAGAAAAGGAGACGACCTGCAGAGAAAATTATCTGCATAAACAATGATTTCACATCAGCTTTCCTTGCAGATGGTCCTGATTTGGAAAAGGTATGCAGACGGTCTTTGAAATATGACTTCTATGTGTTAGGCCACTTGGAATTCTTACTGTGTAAGCCTCACCATCCCCATGACAATTTATTGACCTGACATCATTAGCTTCCTCTGAAACCCAGTTCTCTTTTCTTCATTTATTTTTATTTCACAAATCACCAGACCCTAATTTCAGAATCTACTCTTTCCCTTCTCACTTCCAAATACAAATTAGTCATCAAATCCTATGATTTTTTTTTGTCTCTCCCTGTTCCTACTGTCACATTCTAATCCTGACCCTTATTATTCCATGCCTGGCCCATTCCACTATACTCTCCATGGTTTAGGTTTCCCCAACCTACCCTGCACACGACTACCAAATTGGTACCATTCAACACGTTTTTCTCCTTGTCTTTGTATGCACTGATGCCTTCTGTGGCTCCCCATTACCTGTCTACAAAGTATTGTGCTGTGCATTTAAACTTATTACCTTGGTTTTTATTTCCTTCCAACAGATACTGGCCTTAGCTCTGAGGAGACTTCAGTGAACTAGCCAGGTCCATTTCCTACTCGCTTTTTAGAGAAGGCTGTTGATACTAAAGAGAAATACTCAGAAAGAACAACAATGCAGGGGCACCTGGGTAGTTCAGTGGGTTAAGTGTCTGACTCTTGGTTTTGGCTCAGGTCATGATCTCTCTGTTCATAGGATGGAGCTTCGGGTCAGGCTCTGCACTGATAGCACAGAACTTGCTTGGGATTCTCTCTCATCCTCTCTGCCCTCCCCCCAGACCTCAAAATAAATAAATAAACTTACCAAAAAAAAAAAAAAAGAAAGAGAAACTATGAAAACATGCCATGAGAGAAGCAAAGCTAGTCTCTAGGGTCATGGGAGGCTTCCCCAGAAGTGACATTTAAACTGAGGCCTGAAGGGTGAATATGGATTAGTGAGTGAAGGGGACAGCACATGCAAAGGACCTGACGTGGGAAAGAGCCTGATGTATCTGTGGGAAGAAAAAAGGCTGGCGGGGAAGCACAGTGGAGAAGAAAGGGCGAAGGTCACTGTGTATGTGGGGTGGGGGGGTGCAAACCAGGCAGAACCTGGTGGGACGTGTTGAGGAACTTAAGCTTCATTTAAAAAAGCATTCTAAAACCCCAGGCAGGTTTGAAGCAGAGGAATGCAATTCACTTTGTTTTAAAAAAAATTACCCCATGGGGGAGGGGAAGGAAAAAAAAAAGAGGTTAGAGTGGAAGAGAGCCAAAGCATAAGAGACTCTTAAAAACTGAGAACAAACTGAGGGTTGATGGGGGGTGGGAGGGAGGGGGGGGTGGGTGATGGGTACTGAGGAGGGCACCTTTTGGGATGAGCACTGGGTGTTGTATGGAAACCAATTTGACAATAAACTTCGTATATTGAAAAAAAAATTACCCCAACTGCACAGTGCAGAAGGTCTGAAGAAGATGCTGCTGGTGACTAAATAGAAGTGCCACAGTATAGATGACAGATGGTGGTGGCTTGGGCCATTGTGGCACCATTGAAGCGAGTGGAAAAGGAGCAAATACATGAGTTCAAGACGGAATGAGATGTAGCGAGCAGCAGTGAGGGACAGAGAGGGGAGGCAGAGAGGGAAGTCAAGGATGATGGCCAAGCTCTTGGTCTCTAGTGAGTTGGGGGCCCAGGAGAGGAAGCAGATGTGGGTGCAGGGAAGGCCTGGATGCTAACTGGAGTCTGGGATTTAGTCCACAGTACTACTGGGTTTAGTCCACAGTGGCAGCATATGACTGCCTGGAGCTCAGAAGAGAGGTCCCCAGGGTAAAGGCAAATTGGAGAGTCATTGGAATATTCGGTACTTGTGATTGTGGGAGTGGATGAGGTTGACAGGGAGAACCAGCAAGGTAGAAGGGGGAGTTGAGAAGGAAGACCTTGCAAGGGAGTGTGAGAAAGGGAAGCTAGTCTAGTAGGAGAAAGTTGGAGCAGGTGGAACCTGGAAAACTAAGGGAAGAGAGTGTGTCAAAGGATGGTAGTGTTAAACGGCTAAATAAAGACAACTACGTCCCGATGGGGCTAAGGAAGTCATGAGCATCATTTTATTTTCCCACGTGCTAGTTTGTATTCCATTTGGGGGAATCCCCCACACCCTAGTTGCTACATAAAAATCCATACATTAAAATACACTCTGTGCTTTAGAGTTCTCTGGGTTTTGCCAAATGCACAAAGTCTTGAATTCACCACCACGGTCAAGACACAGGACAGTTCCATCCCCACCGCACCCCCCAAATTTCCTCATGCTGTCCCTTTAGCTCAGCCTTTCTCCCCAACACCTGGAGACCACTGCTCTGTCTCCATTCTTAGAGTTTTGTCTTTTTCAAAATGCCATGCGTGGAATCACACATCACACAGCCTTTTTGCACCCCTGCAAGATATATTTAGGGATCATTCGTGTTATTATGGATTCCTACGTGAATCAATTGCTCATTCCTTTCCATTGCCATCGTGCCGCTAGACCATAATTTATCTGTTCACAGGTCAGAGGACATGTTGGTTATTTTCAGTCTTTGTCGATAATGAACAGAGCTGTCACAAATACTTGCATACAGGTTTTGTCTGAACCCAAGTTTGCATTTCTCTTGGGAGTGTGATTTCCGGGTTGTAGAGTGAGGCTATGTTTAACTTTACAAGCATTAACGTCTTGTTGACTTTGTAGTTTTGGAGAGGTGGTAAGATCAAAACAGGATTGGAGAGGGTTACAAAGTAAGAGGGAAGTGAGGAGGCACATGCAGTACGTGAGAGCAGCACTTTAGAAGATTGTGGCCAACATGGAGATAGTGAACGGGGCTGCGGTTGGAGGTGGCCGCCAGGTTAAGGGAGGGAGGGTTTGGCAAGGATAAAAAAAGGCTGGCACATGTTTAATGAGGGCGGGAAGGAGAAAGCAGACAGGGAGAGGTTGAAGATAAAGGAAAAGAGCAGGGTGTGGGGGAGGAAGGGGTAGCAAGATTTCTGAGAGGGTAGGAGGGACTGGTTTTTGATTACTAGGAAGTAGACCCTCTGTTTTACTGAGAGAGCAGGAAAGCAGTGAGCGTCTCAAAGCCCTAGCCTGACCTTAACATGATCTCAGAGGGGACAGTAGAAGACAACCTCAGACCTTCCAAGCTACCCGCCTGCACAAACCCTTGACCCAACCAGACAGTCTCTTGACTACACCATGCTCATACCATTCTTTAAGAGCCAGTCAGTGTGTGGAGGAGACAGTCATCACCATTGCCTGTGATGGAGCAGGTGCTCAGAAGAAGCCAAGCTCCCAGTTCAGTGCATCGTTAACATTTATCCACCGAGGTATTTTGGCCTTATCTTCTACAAAGATACACTTACGATGTTCAAAGTTTGATCTCCATGTCACAAATAACCACCAGTTTACCAAATCGCCTCTAGGTCACAAAACCTGGGGATTCACAGGACTCAGGGACAGGTGGCATAGTCACGAAAATTCCCCTCCCCTTGTACAATCTGGGATCTTAGTCAGCCTTCTTGGCAACATAAACATTTTTCCTTGCTACACACCCTGACATTGACCCCCGATAATTAGAAGCTCAGCTGCCTTCTCCTCTCACTCATTCATGAGTAAAGCAGGATGTATTCCTTCTACTCTTAAAAAGAAAATGGGGGGCACCTGGGTGTCTCAGTCGGTCAGACGTCTGACTTGGGCTCAGGTCACGATCTCATGGTTTGTGAGTTTGAGCCCCGCATCGGGCTCTCTGCTATTAGCACAGAGCCGGCTTCTGATCCTCTGTCTCCCTCTCTCTCTCTGCCCCTCCCCCCACCAAAAATAAATAAACACTTAAAAAAAGAAAATCATGGTAACAATAATGACACAATAAGAAAAACAGCACTTGTATTAGTTTAAATGATTACAATGCAAGTTGCTGGGCATATTGTTGAGGAAATGAAGGTTTTCAGACCTTCTGGGAATATCTGAAATGACTCCAGCCAATCATTCGGATTCCAGAAAGCCTCATGCTGATATGTAGCAGAGCAATTTGTGAGCCAAGACTGATAATCACAGTCAGCTGTTGGATATCAGATTTAACACCTTAAAAACTCATAGGAACCAATAAATGTTTTGTGGAATAGTCCCATACAAAAGAACTGGCTATGGTAATCTCATCTTAATGTACCTGAAAAAGCGAGGGGTTTAAAGTCAGGAAACAGAATTTCTTGTTTTTGGAAAAAGGTTTGGAGACAATCATAAGTCTAATACAATCAGGGAAGAATTCTCTAGGTGGCCGGTTGGGCTCTGAATCCAGAAATAATATACACAGGTGACTAGTGTTTTAATGGCTTTTGGTTATTGTTTTTATTTTCTCAGCCACAGTGTTACATATCTCAGGGTGGCCATACTCTAAATAAATTTACGTGTACGTTTGAGAAATTCCTTGTAGAATACTTAGCATCTTTTTAACAGGGCTAAGAGAGTTTGGAAGTAGCTCTGTGATTATAAGGTCATTGCCTGATTTTGGATCACTCACAGACTTCTAGAGGGCAGCCGCTCTCTGCTGGGCACTGGGGGTAGTGTGAATTAGAAGTGTCCCTCCCATGACAACCCTTACCGTCCCTCCCCACAGATGCTCTCTGGGAGAGATCCAAAAGCAGAGACTAGAATCCAATGTGATCTGTATCACTGGGAACACAAGAAGAGGAAGATTAGCTCTGTGTAGAAACTTCGAGAAGACCTTTTTAAGAAGGCATCTGAGTCTACTGAATCTCAGTGAATGAGCAGGATCTCCCTGATGGAGGAGGCACAGAACAAGGCAAAGACAGAGCGGTCAAGATGCACTGACACAGAGACACCGAGAACACGGGCTGGGAAATGACTCCTTGAGCCTGAGATCCCTGACTTCCCAAAGCCATAAGCCTTTCTTTGGGGGAAAAGGCACTCTCTACCTAAACCTTGGACTTTGTCCTGTGCCACACAGCTACAGGGCTGCTGAGAGATGTAGAATGGGAAACGGACCAGTGAGCCCAGGGAAATGATGCTTGGATCACCTTGTCACCCGTGGACAATCCATTCACTTGGCTTGGGAGGCCAGCAGATGCCCCACTGCCTTTTCATCCCATTGTGGGAAGCCCTGGGAGCTAGACACAGCTCTGATCTGATAGAGAGAGAAAACTACTCACAACAGACTCTTTCTAGTTTCTGTGAAGCCAGGAAGCACATCACCTTCCAACTCCTAAATGTGCAGGTGTGAAGAGAGTGCTACGGTCTGTCACTGTGAGCAAGAAGACTCTGCCATGTTGGAATAAGCCCCTTGTCACACAGCATAATATGCCTTCTCCGTGGCTGTTATAAACTGAATGTTTGCGTCCCTGCAAAATTCATATGTTGAAATCCTAAGCCCCAGTGTGATGGTAGCAGAGGAGGTAAGGCTTTTGGGAGTTGACTCAGTCATGAGAGTGAAGCCCCCATGAATGGGATTAGTGTCCTTGTAAAAAAGACCCCAGGCGGGGCGCCTGGGTGGCGCAGTCGGTTAAGCGTCCGACTTCAGCCAGGTCACAATCTCGCGGTCCGTGAGTTCGAGCCCCGCGTCAGGCTCTGGGCTGATGGCTCAGAGCCTGGAGCCTGTTTCCGATTCTGTGTCTCCCTCTCTGCCCCTCCCCCGTTCATGCTCTGTCTCTCTCTGTCCCAAAAATAAATAAAAACGTTGAAAAAAAATTAAAAAAAAAAAAAAAAGACCCCAGGCAGCTCTCTGCTTTGTACCACGTAAGACAAATATAATGAAAAGGAGGGACTCTGCAACCCAGAAGAGGGATCTCACCAGAAATCTCAGACTTCCAGCCTCCAGAACTGTGAGAAATAGATATCTGTTGTTTATAAGCCACTCAGTATATATTCTGAACAGCAGCCTCAACTGACGAAGACAGTGGCCTACGCTGTACAAACGGTCTCTGCAGGTGGCATTAAAGAGATAGTCAGTATTCAAGATTCTGTCTCTGTACATGAAATAAAGCGAGGCCAGCTAAAGGGTGTGAAGATTGAATCTATGGCCTTTGGTCATTCATTCATTTGCTAATTCATTCTTTCAAACATGTATGATGTTTGCCAAACACTGTGTCAGCAGGGAAAACCTGGGGTAAGAGATAACAGTAATAAAATGTCATCTATTTGAACTCATTTAGTAAGGAATTTGAGAATGATTTGGAAAGTATGTAAAATATAACATTAAAACAAATATTTAATAAGTCAATGAGGAATATAAATAATAGTTGTACGATAATGCTCAATTTACGTAAGACAGTACTTTCCAAGAATCCTCACCGTAGATATACCTTTTAGAAGCATAAGGAGACAATATATTAAAAACAGGGCATTCTTAAAGATTTGTTTAAGTACCTTCTTAAAGATTTGCTATTAAGCCCAGATTTAACCTGGTCCTAGTTACTATAAATCTTTTAAATGAAACTACATTTCTTGAAAATCTTCTCTGATTCATACTTCCAACTAAATTCAAGCTGGTTCTGCTACGTTAAGTCCCAGTTGATATTAAGCCTTTTCATTTAACGATGAACAGATTTGCTGAGTCTGAATACCACAAATACCCCTCAGTAATCTCCAAATTAGATGTCTGTACCCAAAGCCTTAGGGGACAGGAGGACCCAGGGCCATGTCACTGCAGGATCGCTACGATACTCCCATGCCCACTGAAGACCTCATTGCCACCTAAGCAAAGGAGCACTACAGTTCCCCATGAATACATGGAGGAAACACAGGCACAAGGCAGTTGAACTGCTGGGTCAGGGTCACCCTGTGAGTCCCCTCCTAGCAAACTGGAAGCAAGGATCAGGCTGTGTCTTCTCTTATGTCTGTGACTATCTCCCTCCCATTCCTGGAGCTAAGAAACTTCTATTTTTATTGCTAATTTTGATGTTTTTGAGCTTGAGATGGCATTTCTCAGTCATTCCCTCTCTTCTTCCCTTCATTAATGTTTGGCATATCTATTACATAAAAACACACTCCCCATTAAACAGCAAAGTTATGACATTTATGGAACATTAGCCAGAAAATATGAAACTAAAGCTTTATTCCAAGTTCAATTAGACTGCACCCTTGATAAAATTCAGGATTCTCACAAGAACAAAAAAAAGAATCAATCTGGACATACTCCTTATTTAAAATCTTGTACACATGGGAACTTCCAAAGGGGATATAAGAAATAATTAGGCTAACAATCATTCAAATGTCTTTGTTGACATTAAAATATTCTGGCTAATGTCAATCTGATAATGAATGAGTAGCTGTACTCTCCATAACTGAGGGAGGCTATCCAGTTTTGAAATACTGTCAGAAGCAAAAGGAATGCCTAATTTGCTCTATCGCCGAAGGCAGACTTGGCCCTGGAAAAAAGCCTCCTTTGTTGAGGCTCCTTTTTAAAGTTACTTCCATCCTGTTAGTAATTTCCTCCTTTTAAAGCTTTACTCTATTAACAACCAACATCAGGCAACCATATCGCGTAGACTCTCACCTGCCCATTGCCAGGTGTGTGTGTCGTGGGTGGGAGGGAAGGGAGGGGCCAGTGAGGGCAGCTGGGGATTTGCCTGACGGTGACCTAACAAACACATTTTAAAACTGAGATTATATGACTGTATATTTATTTGTGGCATGGGGTGGGGAAGTTGATGGAGATTACTAGTCAAAGGTGCTACAAACTGCTCAGGCTACTCCTTGGCACCACTGGGAACAGCACTTTCTCTGCTTCAATCCAGACTTTCAGAAATGTGAGTCATGGTAAATGTAATGGTAAATGGTAAGAGTGTCTGTCCACTATGGGGCAAGTCGTTGGCGGCAAAGGACCATAAGTCATACCTTTTCCAAAAAGATTTCTGACTTGCAATGAAGACTACAAGTCAAACCAACACAAGTGATCTTATTGTCTGGGCTTCATGTCTCCTAAATGATTCTTAAATTATTCACTTCCCATGGATGGACTGCCCTATCTGAATTGAGCACGACGACCAGCTGACTGTGAGGCAGGCAGCCTAATATTTCAGTGGCCCATTCCCCTCCCTCAAATTCACCAGTTCATGACATTCCAAAGTCTGGGAACCACTGAACTGTAGATTAATCATCAACCTTTTGCTTAAAAGTAAACTCTGCCGTTTATATCCTTGCAGTATGCTTTATCAGAGGAGATAGTAATAAAAGCAATTATGATATAATTAGTTATTATATAACAATACCCACTTTGGTAAGAGGCTTGCCAGCAGTGAATCTGAATCAGGGGCAGCACACAGGGTGGCAAGACTACACAGACAATCTCTCTCGATCACTTTTTGCTTCTTACTTAAGCCAGCTTCTCTGTAGCATCTGACAACTTTGGACATTTCCTCCCTATGGGTCTGTCTGCTCTACAGCAGCTCGATTTTCCTCCTGCTCTGACTGGCTTTTCTTGCTTTTCGATGTAGGGTCCATTTCCAAATTTGCCCGTGTCTAAAAGGATGATATGCTTTATTTCTTTGTCATAGGTCCCCTGTTATTTTTCATTAAACACTCTCCCTACAGATCTCATGCATCCTCCTGGCTCTTGGTACCAGCTATAAAGCTGCATCTCCTAAATTTAGTTTACTTGAGATCCAACATACAAAGATGAATTGAGATTAATTGAGATCCTCTGCCCCCCTCTCTCTTTGCCCCTCCCTGCTTGGCACTCTCTCTCTGTCTCTCTCAAAAGACATAAACTTAAAAAATAATTGAAGTCAATCCTCTCAAATCCTGCTGCTTCTTTATCAACTAAGTTTATGTGATATTCGAAACCCTTTGTGTCATTTCAACAATAAAGTACTGAGTGTCAGGCATACGTAAGGGCTCAATGTCTCACCTGACAACCATTTGTTGAGTGCTTTTATGTACCAGGTCCCATTATAGCAACTGGGCATACAGAAGTACGCAAAACAGACAAAAACCCCAGCCCACATGGAGGGAGCTTACATGCTAATAGGTAGAACATCATAAGTGAAATAAATATGTAAAGGTAAGTAAAATGGTAGTTTTAGATAGTAGTTTAGATACTGCTATGTATTATGGGGAAAATGTGATACACAGAAGGTGGACGAGAAGTACTTTGGTAGGAGGCAATTGCCACTTAAACTTGGGGGGCCAGGAGAATCCTCCTGCAAAGGTGACATCTGAACAAAGATCTTAGGGAGACAGGGAGCAAAGCTGGAGAGTCTTCTAGACAGGAGGACTGGCAGGTGCAAAGACTTGGCAACTCTTACCTATAACCTGCTAGCCCTTAGGTTTCTCTCCCAAGGTCCAGCCTCAAATGAGACATCTCTTTTAGATGTTCCATGGACACATGAAACTCAACATCTCCTCAAATACAAGCATGCCCTGGGGATATTGTGGGTTCGGTTCCGGACCACCACAATAAAGCAAATGTAGCAATAAAGCAAGTCAAGCGAATTCTTCGGTTTTCCAGGGCATACAAAAGTTAGTTTTACAGGATACTGTAGTCTATTGAGTGTGCAAAAGCATCGTGTCTAAAAAAAACAATGCACATGCATTAATTAAAAATAATTTATTGCTGGGGCACCTGGGTAGCTCGGGTGGTTAAATGTCTGACTCTTGGTATCGGCTCAGGTCATGATCTTGTGATTTTGTGAGTTCGAGCCCTGCATTGGGCTTTGTGCTGACAGTGCGGAGCCTGCTTGGGATTCTCTCTCTCTCCCTCTCTCTCTCTATCCCTCCCCCACTCATGCTATTTCTGCCTCTCTCAAAATAAATAAATAAACTCAAAAAAATACTTTATTGCTAAAAGATGCTAACCATCATCTGAGGTTTTAGCAAGTCGTACTCTTTTTGTTGGTGGAAAGTCTTCCCTTGTTGTTGATGACTGCTGACAGATCAGGGTGGTGGCCCCTAAAGGCTCGGGTGGCTGTGGCAATTTCTTAAAATAAGACGATGAAGTTTGCCCCATCAATGGACTCTTCCTTTCACAAACAATTTCTCTGTAGCATGCAGTGCTGTTTGATAGCATTTGACCCACGGTAGAACTTCTTTCAAAATTGGAGTCAATCCTCTCAAATCATGCTGTTTCCATTATGTCATTTCAACAATCTTCACATATCTTCACCGGGAGTAGATTCCATCTCAAAGAAACCACTTTCCTTGTTCATTCATAAGAAGCAACTCCTTATCTGTTCAAGTTTGATCATGAGATGGTAGCAATTCAGTCACATCTTCGGGCTCCACCTCTAATTCTAGTTCTCTGCTATTTCCACCCCATCTGCAGTGACTTCCTCCACTCGAGTCTTGAATTACTGAAAGTCATCCATGAAGGTTGGAATCAACTTCTTCCAGACTCCTGTTTATGTTGATATTTTCAACCTCTTCCTATTGAATCACAAATGTTCTTAATGACATCCAGAATGGTGAATCCTTTCTGGGAATTTTTTAATTGACTTTCTCTGTATCCATCAGAGGAATTGTCTATAGCAACTAAAGCCTTACACAATATATGTCTATAAGAAATACTATAAAAATGGATATTTCTATAATAAATCTTATTATAATAAATAAGAAGACCTGAAAGTCAAAATTACTCCTTGATCCACGGGCTGCAGAAGGGATGTTGTGTTAGCAGGCAGGAAACCAACATTCATCTCACGTACATCTCCATCAGAGCCCTTGGGTGACCAGGCACATCGTCAATGAGTGGTAATATTTTGAAAGAATCCTTTTTCTGAGCAGTAAGTCTCAAAAGTGGGCTTAAAATATTTAGTAAACCACATTGTGAACAGATGTGCTGTCATTTGGGCTTTGTGGCTTTATAGAGCACAAGCAGAATAGATTTAAGATAAATCTTAAGGGCTCTAGGAGTTTTAGGATGGTAAATAAGCATTAGCTTCAATTTAAAGTCACCAGCTGCATTAGCTACTACAAAGAGGTTTAGCCTTTCCTTTGAAGTTTTAAAGACAGGCATTGACTTCTCCTCTCTAGCTATGAAAGTCTTAGATGACATCTTCTCCCACTATAAGGCTGTTTTGTCTACATTGAAAATCTGTTTAGTGTAGCTGCCTTCATCAATTATCTTAGCTACATCTTCTGGAGAACTTTCTGCAGCTTCTATATCAGCACTTGCTGCTTTACCTTGCACTTGTATGTTATGGAGATGACTTTTCCCTTAAACCTCATGAACCAACCTCTGCTAGCTTCCATCTCATCTTCTTCAGCTTCCTCACCTCTCTCAGCCTCCACAGAACTGAAGATTTGAAGAGCGGTAGGGCCTGACTCTGTACGAGGCTTCAGCTAAAGGGAATGCTACGGCTGGTTTGATCTTTTCTCCAGACCGCTCAGAGTTACTCCAGAGCAACATTAAATCAGTTTTGCTTTCTTATCATCCATGTGTTGGCTGGAATAGCACCTTTAACTTCCTTCAAAAACGTTTCCTCTGCATGCACAACTTGGCTTACTGTGCAAGAGACCTAGGTTTCAGCCTATCTCGGCTTTTGACTTGCCTTCCTTGATTAACCTAATCATTACATTTTGGCGCCCTAACACAATTATAATAAGAACATCAAAGATCACTTACCACAGGTTAGCATAACAAATATAATAATAATGCAAAAGCTTGAAATTTTTCAAGAATTACCCAAATGTGACACAGACACATGAGCAAATGCTATTGGAAAAATGGTGCCAATAAACTTGCTCGATGCAGGGTTGCCACAAACCCTTAATTTGTAAAAAGACACAAAATCAGCAAAGTGCAATAAAGCGAAGCACAATAAAATAAGGAGACTGATCATCTAGCGGTGTGAGGAGCACTCCCCTGTGATCCCTGCCTGGCAAACAGTACCATCGTCCACCTGCTGCATGAGGCAGAAACTCCTCCCTCGTCCTCTCCCCTATAACTAGCTAGCTGAAACTTCTTACTGTAGTCATTTTGTCTCTTTTGTCTCTTTATTTTTTAATGCTTATTTATTTATTTTTGAGAGAGAGAGAGTGCTAGAGGGGGAGGGGCAGACAGAGAGGGAGAGAACATCTTAAGCAAGCTCCATGCTTGGCACAGAGCCCGATGTGGGGCTTGATCCCACAACTGTG
Source organism: Felis catus (assembly GCF_018350175.1). Classification (NCBI taxonomy): domain Eukaryota; kingdom Metazoa; phylum Chordata; class Mammalia; order Carnivora; family Felidae; genus Felis; species Felis catus. Next base: position 22,776,279 of record NC_058374.1, on the reverse strand, counting down.
AGATCATGATCTGAGCTGAAATCAAGAGCCGAAAACTTAAGTGACTAAGCCATCTGGCCGCCCCCTTACTGTAGTCATTTTAGATTGACATTTGGCTGTAAATGTACTATATCTCCTCACCTGTTAAGCAAGCATCATTTAATTAACATTCAATTGGACAAAATATCAACAGATGTGGGTCCAAGTACTTCAAAATGTGAAGCGTTATTCCCCTATTGCAAAGCAGTGCTAGATAAGACATGGAGACTAATTCTGTCCCAAGATACATAGAGGCCCATACAGAACCCTACACCTAATGTCACAAAGCTAGCTAGCGATTATTGAGCACTTACTCATATTTATTTTTCATAAAGCCAAGACCTGGAGAGATGTGGTAATGTTCCTGAGGTTATAGAAATAGTGAATAGTGGGGTCTGGATGAGAAGTCAGGCAGAGGGATGCCTAGCACTCTGCCCCAGGCATCTGCTCCAAGCCACACGCACACTGTGGTCAGGAGGCCACCACTGAATGTATGCACAGAGACTGGCTGTGGCACCAGAGGCAACAGCAGAGTCACTGGGAAGGAGGTCGTGCTTATGTCATCAGCGCTGGCTTCTTTCCTATCTTTCTTTCGGAAAATTTGATTTTGGTATCTCACATGTGCTTTATTTTTATGCAAGATGAAAGAATGCAGAAAGGAAGCAAAGGTGCCAAACCAATGACACACTTAAAAATGTTGAAACCCAAGACACCAAGGTGGCTCAGTCCGGTGACCGTCCAACTTAGGCTCAGGTCATGATCTCGTGGTTCGTGTGTTCAAGCCTCGCATAGGGCTCTCTGCTGACAGCTCAGAGTCTGCTTTGGCTCCTTCCCCCTTCCCCCCTCTCTGCCCCTCCCCGGCTTGCGCTCTCTCAAAAATAAACAAACGTTAAAAAAATGTTGGGGCGTCTGGGTGGCTCAGTGGGTTGAGCGTCCGACTTCAGCTCAGGTCATGATCTCGAGGTCTGTGAGTTCGAGCCCCACATCAGGCTCTGTGCTGACAGCTCAGAGCCTGGAGCCTGCTTCTGATTCTATGCCTCCCTCTCTCTCTGCTCCTCCCCTGCTCACACTCTCTCTCTCAAAAATAAATAAAGATTAATTTTTTTTAAATAAAAAAATGTTGAAGCCCATATAACTGGGACAAAGGCTGGTGCCATGGGTAAGTGCAGTGAATTCCCTGGGGGTGAAGTTACCCACACCCATCAGTCATTCCTGTCCAGAGGCTGAAGTACAAGTGGGAACAAAGCACACACCATGGCCTTCAACAACAGAACATTTCTTTTCATCCTCCTTTACTAAGTGGCAATGATAATGCCATGTTTAGTCCCATCTCGACTGCCTGGGGAGATCTATCAAGGGCATGCCTCCAGCAGACTTGACCCCATGGAGTCAAAGATGTACTTCTGGGCCCAGTGGGGCAAGGCTGCAGCCCCTACTTCTGCAGGAAGGAACACCAGAATGTACTCAGTTTCCAAGGGGTTCTAAAACTTGCCTTAGTTTTCAGGCATGTTCCATTCTACTGAAGTAGGTGATTTTTATGGGTTCAGGTTAAAAGCAAGGCAGGAAGCTGAAACCACCTAGTGCAACAGGAAGGAGAGGAACCAAGTGGGAGGAGGGTTCCCTGGAAAATGAATGGCCAGCATGAGTCAGGCTTTCTCCGGCCCCCCCTCCCCCATCAACCCGCCCACGGAAACAAAAATTCTGTGCCTTGATAGCCCAAAGCAGCTCACATCAGGTGATCTGATGAGACATTCTTGCAGTCTTAAAATTAAGTGGAGCCATTTAAGACATCGCTATTCACCACACCAGTTTTGGTATCCCAGTTCATTTTCGTTAGATTTCATAAACAGCAAATAAACAATCGGGAGAAATGATTTGGGGCACCAAACACCCCATCACAGGCTTATTTGCATGTACCTTCTTCTCCTTATAAATTGGAACCATGGTCTAAAGATCACAGCGTCATCAAATATGCAGGAGAAATGATTTTTAGCACATCCACAGTACAATCACTCCACTGGACTCTTAAATAAATCACTTCATTTTCAACTGCAATGTAAATCCCTATGAAAGATGTAGGAAGCTTTAAAATAGGTTTTCATGACACGCTAACTCATACCATTGTTCCCCCAATCATTGTCATATTGATCCAAAAATAATAATAATCTCCGCCATTCAGACCCTACTTGCTTAAAAATAATTTTGACAAGTGTTAAGATTAACTTAATCAGGGACGCCTGGGTGGCTCAGTCGTCCAACTCTTGATTTCGGCTCAGGTTATGACCTCGTGATTTGTGAGTTCAAGCCCTGTGTTGGGCTCTGCACTGACAGCTTGTAACCTGCTTGGGATTCTCTCTCTCTCCCTCTCTCTCTCTGCCCCTTTCCTGCTCTCACATGAGCGCTCTCTCTCTCTCTCAAAATAAATAAACATTAAAAAAGATTAACTTACTGATTTTTCAGTGTTGAAAAGCACGTTCTAAACTATTAATACTATAAGAACATAAGTGGAATGCTTAAATCGCCTGCCTAAAACAACAAGCTGTTCCAAAGACCATTTACATACCAAAAATGCACCTATTAAGTTGAGGTGCTATCTAGAAATAATTTTTATTTATACATTAAGTCAAGTATACTTGCTTAACCTAATTTAAATCACTGTGCAAAGTTGGAAGAAATTAAAATGTTGTTTCTTTCAGAGTCTTAAATTTGCGACAAGCTTTTCCTCCCAATTATAGTTAATTAGTGAGGCTTTATTGTAACCATAAATCACGGGGGACGCTTCTAGTTTCATGGGTGGTTGATGCTGATTCTAATCAGAATGGCTGACCTACTGCTTGAGCAAGGATTGGCTGCTTCTGGAAGGCCCCATTAATGACTTAGGTCAACAGATGTACCACTGAGCAATACTAGTCATGCCAAGGACAGAGTGTCCCTTCTTCCTCCTCCAATGTCTAAGAGAAAACCGAGGATAAACACTGACCTAGGAGGACCAGACAAACAACCAAGCAGCCTATAGTATCATCAGACTTGGAAGGGGCTTGCTCGACCAGCAGCCATTACTAGTAAAATGAACCTGTTTTCATCTCCCACTCCGCTGATACTTCACCAGATCTCACACACCAACGAGAAGCCTTAAACAAAAATAAGAAACGGAAAGAGGTCTTGGAATTCAGGATATTTAATTAGGGATCCTTTGGGTTTAAGTAACAGATATCTACTCACAATTGTGTAAGCAAAACAGTAGGGCTTACGGGATGCGAGGGTATTGCATTCGAGACACAGGCAGGAAGCACAGAAGGGCCACGTGATGGTCTGGCCTCAGCAGCTTCATCTGTCTCTGTCGATACTTCATCTCCCCGCTCATCTCTTTATTGTTTTCTCAGCTTCTCCTTGCACTGGGCCAAACTGGGATGTGCCAGGATGTTCTGGTTTAAGTACCAACAGAAACTTCCTACCATCTCTCAGATCTGATTCTAACTTTTCAGAAGGGAGTATCTGTTACATGAGTGTTTCACTACAGGTGGGCCACGTACAGCCTGGCTTTGCAGATGCAAGCATTGCTACAGGGGCCATGTCTGTGGGTGACGGGGATGTACAAGTGGCTATGCCACCCCCCAAACCTTATTTATCTACGACCTCTGCCAGGGTGGCTCTCATCTTTGCAAATGATTCATTTTCTGGGTACAAGAAAAATGTCCTTCATGGAACAGGTACTTTCTTTTTATTTATTTATTTATTTATTTTGAGAGAGAGAGAGAGAAAGAGAGAGAGAGAGAGAGCGCGTACACACACAAGTGTGGGAGGGGCAGAGAGAGAAAGAGTCATAAGCAGGCTCTGTATTGCCAGCACAGAGCCCAATGTGGGGCTCGAACTCACGAACCGGGAGACCATGACCTGAGACAAAATTCAGAGTCAGACCCTTAACCAACTGAGCTACCCAGGTGCCCCCGGAATAGGTTATTTCTTATATAAGATTGATCATAGATCTTTTACAGAAAACATGTGTCACTATTTCAAAGAAATGGGAATAATCATATACCTTATTTATATTTAAATGGGCTTATCGTATTTCCTTTTAGGGATGATATAATACCATGAAGGAGTAGATGGTATTATTCCATTTATTTTTCTAAGGGAAATGGAGATTGTTACCCTGCTCATACAGACAGGAAATGATGTTTGATAAACAGTGTGCCAGCAGAGCTGAATGGTGTGGACAGAACGTGCCCAAACCCAACTCTGGTGCTCAGAGCTGCCTCCTGGCCCTGTTATAGCTTCATATGGCCCTCCATTACAGTGAGGGTGACTGCCGCTCTCCCACTGCCTCTAAACTGTGCCTTTACTCCGAACCTCACGGTTATATATCACAGAGTATCTCTTCTTCTCTGCTTTCTGTATTTGTTTTCTTTACTCATGTATCTTTCATAGTTGACCTGACAAATCCTTTCATGAGTCCATTAATGGAGGGATGAAGTGGATTAACATAACTCCCCAGTGTGTCCCAAACGCAAGAGGAACCCAAAATGCCATGGCATTGACCACTCATGGAATAAGAAAGCTGAGGAAGGCAACCTAGAAACCAATTAGCTACTGTGTCCCTGCATTTTTATAGGGAAATGTTAGGTCCAGAGAGGTGAACTGTCACTCAGCTAATAAAGGGAAACGCTGAGATTAGGGCCCAAGCACTTGCTCACACATCAGCATCAGTGGTGAATGTCCGATGTGAAAATACTTCCTTGAGAGAGAAATAATGTAGTATAAAGCAAATAGATTTGCTGGGGGGAAATCCTGGAAAGCTGTTGGTCTAAGTTAGAGCTCGTGGTTAGAAGACTTCCCACTTGATTGCTCAGCCCTTCTCCAGACTCCCTGACTTCTCAGGGACCCAAGAGTACCATTCTGTCTGGCCTTCTTCTCTGTCACAGTGGCCAGCCCCAAACCCCAAAGCCAATTCAAATCCTTGGGCCACATTTTCCCTAAATACATCCCCCCCCTTATCTTTCCTACTACTTTATATCTGAATCTTCTTTAAGTAGTATTTTTACTATCAGTTTTTAAATAGTGGTTTTAGCTTATTAGGTCAGAGTATATTAGCATCTGAACTCCTAGGAATTCAAATCTCTCTACTTTTTCTAGTATTCTCTTAGCATAGTAAAGAGAACAGGCTTTTATTTTGTTTTTGGTCACGACAGGGGAACATAGGGTATTGGAGACAGATGACCCTGAGTTTGGGTCACAACTCTCCAGTTTTGAGACCCCTAGTTCAGGCATTTAACTTTTCTTTTTTTTTATGTTTATTTATTTTTGAGAGAGAGAGAGAGAGAGAGAGAGAGAGAGAGAGAGAGAGAGAGAGAAAGCATGAGCAGGGGAGTGGCAGAGAGAGAGGGAGACACAGAATCCAAAGCAGGTTCCAGGCCCTGGGCTGTCAGCACAGAGCCCAACATGGGGCTCGAACTCACGAGCCGTGAGATCATGACCTGAATCAGAGTCGGACACCCAACCAACTGAGCCACCCAGGCACCCCTGGCATTTAAGTCTTTTAAACTTCAGTTGTACATGAGATTGTTGTCGGGATGGAAAGAGCTATTCTGTACCCATGGAAGCAAATATCCTTAGAAGAGTCAGCAGGCAGAAACAGTTCCCTAAGAGAGAAAAAAAGAGGATTCACCTACCACCATCCCAAAGTTCTTGGGCCTTCAGTTCCAGAAACACAAGGATGAGCTGGCTGGGTACAGGGAAGAGGCCCAGACAACAAATCTCTAGGGTAAGTGCCATTTCTTTACGGCCACAAAGTAAAGGGATCTGTATATCTACTGTTAGCCACACCACATAATGGGGTAGTCCCTATGTTTCTACTCTGCTTAATATCAGTAAGTTCTCCAAGTACTGGAGTGTTCATGATTAAACATGGCGTAATCACTCAGTATCAATCTTCAGATGTGCTCAGCAGGAAAAGAAGCATATGGCCTGATATGACTCACAGGCCAGCCATGCTAGTCTGAAGGGACTGAAGGATGTCACAACCTGGCTACCAATCTCTGTCTCAGGTCTTGATGACACCAGTAGATGGATAAGGTCCCACTCACTGCCAGTCTTGCCTTCCAGGGCCTGCTTCCCACAGGTGGGTGCCTATGGAAAATGTCTCCAGGTGCCTGGAATGACAGAAGAATTCTCAGGCTTCTCTTAGAGGCTAAACCATTTTTAGTAATGACCCTCAGATTTTTTTTTTCTTTTTTAAAGTTAAGGTTGGTTACTAAGCACAGTAATGAGAATGGATGAAATGCCTTAAGATTTGGGACGGAACCAAATTTTCAGATCACGAGGGAAACCACGAAAGAGACATTAATGTGAACCTAAAATAACCAGGTTGAGGATCTACATTCAGTAAAGATAAATAATACATCTCTGACTGAAATGAATCACAGTTGTGGCAAGTAAGGAGAGGAGGAAGAAATTAGCCAGGATAAACTCAAAAGAAGTTGTCAAAAATGTTGGTAAGATAACCTCTTGCCAGAGGCAAAAATCCTAGGAGACAGGCAATGGTGGCATTGGAAGACCAGCGAGGAAGGACAGAGAGGCTCCAGTCCTGTGTCTCCAGGCTCCTCTCCTTCCCCTCTCCTTGGGCTTCAACGTCTTTGATTCATCTCCCATGTAAACAAACGAACAAAGAAAACAGCTCTTAAAGAGACGTAACATTCACACAAGGCCTAAAAGGCCAGTAATAATTTGGAATGATATGTCACCCAAGACGGTGTGTGTCTTAGTGGGAGGGCTGGCTTAATTCGGGGAATGAAATGCCTACTTTGGAATTTCAGGCCGTGCTCAGCACAGGAGGAAGGGGTTGTGCGTGCGTTTGCGTGCGTGCGTGCGCGTACGTGTGCGTGCACATGCGTGTGTGTTAGGAGGAGAGGAAGGATATTCTCTGCTTCCTGGGCCCACCGGAGGGGCAGGCAGAGGTGGAAATGCAGAGCACGCCCTGAGACGCAGTGCTGGAGACGAAATGGGAATTTCAGACAATCTGAACAGGAAGAAAAAAAAAAAAAAAAGACTTTAGGGCTCAAAGAAATGTCGTATGACCCACCTCTCCTTGCTCTTCTCTTTCTTATTTGGTTTCTTTGACATTTTTTATGTGACAGAAACGGAGTTTGTTACTGACAGGCTCTTGTGGAGAACTGTTTGAAGAGAGGGGAGACATCAGAGAAGAATGGGGAAATGAAGGTGAAAACTGAAAAACCACCTCAAACCCTCCTTTCTGGGGACAGTCTGCTCATTTTCTGTTAATGCTGAAATCTTGCTGCACTCCGTTCTATCAGTGCACTGGCTATCCCAGAGCCTGAATGTGGAAAGAAGCAGGAAGATCCGTGTAATTACGTTTCCCACCTAAGCTCTGCTCTGCCTCCCCCTCTAAGCTCTGCTCTCCACCCCCTCCCCCCCCCCCCCCCATTTGGCGGATGGAGCCGAAGCTCACTGCTTGGTCAGGCAGTCAGCTTGTGGTGGTCGGTTACTCAGTTGGCCTCCTTCCTATGAAGCGCAAAGCACCCGCCACTAACTTGCCGGGGTTGGCCCTAGCTCTGCTCCGGAAGTGGGGGAGCCCAAGCCTTTATGGAACACACTCACGTTGGGGTGGCCTCCCCCTCTCCGTTCTCCTGTCCTCCCAACCATTTCCCATATCGCAAGGTTGCTGCAGTTTATCACTGCCTCTTCCAAAGTGTGGCAGCTAGAATAAGACCGTCTCAAATCCCCAGCCTCCAGTCCCCAGCCTTTGACATGTTTTCAGGGCGATTTTATCCACATCCGAAGCTCAAATAAGCTGACGGCTCTCTCACATTTCAGCTCCATATATTCACCTGGCTCCTGGACATCTGTCTACTCGAGTGCTCCTCAGATACCTCAAGCTCAGTACGCCCTATTTCTAGTACTTCCTCCACAGCTGCACAGATGGCTCACCACTCACTTGGTGGGCCTGGGGAGACACCTCCCGCATCCCATCATCCGAAGTCATCAACTAGGCTTTCTTTAGATTTCCCTTCTTACACCCTACATCTCATTCCTTAATTCAGGCCCCTGCTGAACATCTATGCAGTGCTTGATTTTGTGTGCCTAAAGTTGCCGAGCCTTTGAAGAACACTCTTCTTTCTGACGGGATTCTGTCCCTCTTTCTTAGGTTCACTTCCTCTCTGCCTGTGTTCTCAATCTCTATCTCCATTTCTTCAAACTGCTTCCAAAATTACCTCGGTAGTGTAAATTTGATTGTGTCACTCACTCCCCACTCAACAGTCCCCCAAGTCTTGCCAGGTTATCCATGTTCTCAGCATACTTTGGGCTTCTGAGGCAAAGTGGCTCAGAGCTTCTGTGGCCGCTCAGTAGTGACCCTTGTCATTGACATAATGGCCCTTGAAGCTATTTGACCACATTTGCCAGGCATCCCCTCCATGGATCCTATAAAGGCAGAACATAATTGAGAACCTGAGTTTAAGTTTCTAAAGAGTAGCACCCAACTGATCATGTGGTTATTTTTATGTTTACCTTCAAAATAAATTTAGGAAAGAACAATAATCATTTCTTCTTTCCTGATTGACCAATAAAGCTTCCATTTAAAATGTCTGCACTAAATTTGTGCTTTCTAAGATTTCTCTCCTCTGGAACTGGGTTTTTATTATTAAGACATGATAAATATTTTCCCTTTCTGTTTTTCAGTAACATCCATTAAAAAATGTTGAGGAAGTACTGCATAATCAAGGATTCTGTATACTGACTTAAAAGATGGTGAAATAGTAAACAGTGATATTCTATTATTTTTGTCATTTTCCAAATATATTTTCCCCACCTCTCTTCTCTCCCTTGGTGCCGTACTCCCCATTCCTTCCTTAAAACCCGCCATATTTCTCTCCTACTTTCTGACAATGATGGGTGATAATGTCTTTTCAGGGTCATTGTTGCAGTTATAGTTCATATTTATTGTCATCTGGTAACCGATGGCATTGAGTTAAGTGTTCAGCACGGCGTAAATATACTCTTCATCTCATGTAAGTCCACACCGGGCTGGACTTGAGTTTTCATTCACCATTCGGCATTCTAAGATCGATGAAGCAGAAATGAGACTTCCTAAAACATGCTTCAAAATCAGAAATCATTGATTTTGGTATCTATTTAATTACATATTAAGTTTTAAAGACAGATTTAAACATACTAACCCTCTTGTCTGAGTTCACTGAGCAAAGAATATCTGTGTGTAAGTGGGAAGAGGAAAGCTAGCCCCAGAAGAGCCAATCTTAGGTGTATTAAGTGTAGCTGGATAAAGTTTTAAATGTTTAAATGAACCAGTGGGTGCAGAGGGACTTCTCAAACTATTACTTTTTCCCCAAGGAAGGCTTTACAAACAAACTTGCATTTTTTGTCCACACCTGATTTAGTCATAGAGAAGAGGATTATATAGTTACCTGCATGGTTTTTAAATTTTCTAGCTGTTTAGATAGATAACTGGAAAAGAAAGAAGTTTTTTTTTTGTTTTGTTTTTTTGTTTTGTTTTGTTTTTTTTTTTTTTGAGAGAGAGACAGTGCAAGCCAGGGAGGGGCAGAGAGAGAGAGGGAGACACAGAATCGGCAATAGGCTCCAGGCTCTGAGCTGTCAGCACAGAGCCCAATGCGGGGCTCGAACTCACAAACTATGAGATCATGACCTGAGCTGAAGTCAGACGCTTAACTGACTGAGCCACCCAGGCACCCCTAGAAAAGAAACACGTTTTATATTATCTCCAGTAATTGAGGATTATCACCTAGGTCAAGTTCTAATTCCCTTGACGATGGCACAATGTTCCCCTTAACTGGAGAACTCACTAGGCATACTAGCAGACATATTAGTTAGTAGGCATACTAACATATACAATGATTTTTTTTTAGTATATATAGTATTTACTTTCTTGACTATTTAGGAAATGATTACAGAGATATCCTTAAAAATAGTAGCAAGACTACACGTCATCTAAGCAACACGAATACTTGTTGAGTCCCGTAAGTAGTACATATATGGTAGTTCTCCCTTTCCTGTGGTTTCGCTTTCTGTGGTTTCAGTTATCCGTGGTCAGCTGCAGTCCAGAAGCAGGTGATCTTCCTTCTGACATATTGTCAGAAAGTCAGTAGTAGTCTGACACTACATTACCAAGTCCACACCATTCATGTCACTTCATCTCATCACGGAGGCATTTTATCATCTCGCATTATCAAAAGAACAAGGGTGAGTACAATACGGTAAGATATTTTGAAAAAGAGACCACATTCACATAACTGTTATTACAGTCTCTTGTTTTAACTGTTCTATTTATTATTGGTTGTTAATGTCCTACTGTGACTAATTTATAAATTAAATTTATCATAGAGGTATATGTATAGGAAAAAACATAGTATATACAAGGTTTGGTACTATACGTGGTTTCAAGTATCCACTGGGGGTCTTGGACTATATCCCCCGTAGATAAGGGGAAGGGACTATTGCATATGCTCTAAATATCAAACAATGATCTCCTAGAATTCTATTTTCTGATGCCCATTTGAATATTATTCTCCAAATAACTATTCTTTTTCTTCAACCTTTCTCAAAACTGATAAGATACAACTGGAAGTGAGTTGAACATTTTCAGCAAAACTTGAACAATTTAGCACAGATATTACTCCTTCTCCCGTCATGGGAAAACAGGTAATAGCTGTTAAACTTCACACTGAGAGTTTTAACTATTGTATTTCTGGTTGGTTAAAGACGCAAGATGTGGCTATAAAACACATACTTCTGAAATGTATTTGGCCCAATTATAACAAGAATTGGTAGCTAATTTACATATTAATGTATCTCCATAGACGTGTCTACAGAGTTCAAGTCAAAATTGATGAAGTGTTATATACCAATCTATTAAATGCTGTTTGATCGTAACCCACCATATAGACATAAAAATTGAGGGGCACCTGGGTGGCTCAGTTGGTTGAGTGTCCGACTCTTGATTTCAGCTCAGGTCATGATCCCAGCGTCGTGGGATTGAGCCCTGTGTTGAGCTGTGTGCTAAGCATGGAGCCTGCTTAAGATTCTCCCTCTCTGTCTGTCTCTCTCTCTCATTCTCTCTCTCTCTCTCTCTCTCTCTCTCTCCCTTTCCCCTCTCCTCTGCTCTCTCTCTCAAATAAAAATAAAAAAATATATACAGACATAAAAATTGAATACTTATTTATTATTATTATTATTATTATTATTATTATATGTCTAGCTGTGGGGTTTTTTTGTTTAATTTTTTTTCAGTGTATCTTGGAAATCACTAGGCTTCCTGACTTCAGATACTAATGTCCTTTTATCAATTCTGGAATCTTCTCAGCCATTATCTTTTCAAATAATGCCTCTCCCAGTGTCTACATGGTTTCCTTCTGGACATCCAATGAGACTTAGGTTGGATCCTCTCACTCTCCTGTTTATATCTTTTAACCTCTCTTGTGTTTTCCATCACTTTGTTTCTCAGTGCTGTATTATTAGGAATTTAAAAGTCTGTCTTGCTAAAGTTTACCATTTCTTTCTTCATTGGATCTACATTGCCATTTAACAGATCCACTGAGTTTGTACCTTTAGTTATTACAGTTTCCATCTCTAGAAAATCTATTGTTCAAATATTAGAAGCTGCTGCTGTTAGAATCTTTTTTAAAAAATTATTTCCTATTCTGAATCTAATAATTCTAATATTGGCAATTTAGGTAGATCTTGTTCTGTGATTCGTTTCCCTTGCTGGCTCTTTGTCATGGGCACTTGTTTCCTAACATAGTGAATTTTTATTGTGAGCTCACGTTTTGGACTTTTATCTGTGGTACTTCTCAGAGGCCTGGTTATAAAGGACATTCTTATTAAGAGGACGGTCATCTTCTGCCACCAGGCAGCCAGAGACACTGACAATCTAGGATGATTAAGTACTATTTTGGCTTTTTTTGGGGGGGACAGGGGGCTTTTGGGTTTTCCCCCCATTCTACAATAACATGACTTTAAGCCCCAAGACTATGTGAGTGAAGACATGAGGTTAGACATGCTCAGGATATTCCTTTCTTTTATTCTTCTCCACGCAGAGCTGAGGTTGAGTCTAGAGCTTTCTCTAAGGTGTCCCTCTACAGGGCAGGCATTCTTCCTTGTGTCATTCACTAAAGATATTACCTTTGCTGCCTGCAGACGGTTCTAATATAATGGCCACTCTTCTTGGCATCAGGAGTCACTTTTCCCCTGAACGTATCTATTAAAATTCCCTAGACCACAAGGAATTAACAAAGACCACTATCCAAATGATGGTTCTAATTTTCACTTATTTCTTTGCATTGAAGCTTTCTTATTTTTTTTTCTGCCTCCCCGCCGCCCCCCCCCCCCCGCCAGGGGAATTCCTTTAATTTACTGTCAAATCAAAAGATATATATAGATATATAGATATAGATATAGATATAGATATAGATATAGATATAGATATAGATGTTTTTAATTTTTTTGATGTTTATTTATTTTTGAGAGGAGGGAAAGGCAGAGAGAGAGACACACAGAATCTGAAGCAGGCTCCGAGCTCCGAGCTGTCAGCACAGAGCCCAACGCAGGGCTCAAACTTACAAACAGTGAGACCATGACCTGAGCCGAAGTCAGACGCTTAACCGACTCAGCCACCCAGGAGCCCCATGATAGATATAATTTTTAAAACTCTAGTGTTTTTTTTTTTTGCTTTGGTCTCCTGGGAGGGTGTTCTCTGAATATCTATTAGGTACTTTCCCATTATTATTTGTTGACAATTCTTCTGGTTATAGCTACTTAAAAATCCTTGTGAAATAACTTTAATAAACAGGGCACACACAAAAAATAAAAGGGCACAAATAGAATAGATTTGAGGTTCTCCTAGTGTATTATCTTTAAATATTCAAGATGCTTCTTCATGAATCTCTAAGAATGTAAATAGAAGTTTCATCATAAAAAATTCACATTATGTTGTGTTAGAAATCGAAGTAACAAATTAGTCCTCACCTCCTGAGAAAGTTGTTCTTAATCAAAACCAGAAAACTCCCTTCTCAGGGATATATGAAGGATAGTCAAACAAACACTAACAAACTATAAAAAAATAGCTATGTGATGCAAATATTAAATTACAAATAAGAACAGAAGGATGTTGAATGCTTCCAAATAGTTCCCATTTCTGAGACTTTCTTCTTCAACTGGAGTCAGAAGAGTTGCCCCCAGTGAAACGTGATAGGGTTTTGTGGATACCTGAAGCTCCCATTAAACATGGTAGGAAACATTTTAATTTTGATGATAATTCAGTTAAATGCCATGTTATATTAAATAAATAGTATGTTATGGGCTAGATTACCAGACTTGCATCATTTTAAATATAAAACTTTAAAAAAATTCATACTTGGAGTATTTTGTTTGCAACTACAGAAGGGGCATGAATATATTTGTTTCTGTTGGTAGGCAATGTTGAGAATACTCTGGCCTGGAGTTCTAAAGGAAAGTTCTAAGTTGATATATTTGTACCTTAATATTTTGCCCCTCCCTCTGCTCCCACTTTGACCCTTGAATGTTGCAGTGCCCCAGGCTTCTTAGACATGGGCCAATTCTCTTTTCTATACCCTGTGATTTCGTCCAGTCCCATGGCTTTAAATAGCATTTATAACTGGTGACCTACTTGTTCTTGGTAGCCTCCGCCTTGACTTAATCTGCAGACCCACACTTTTAATTTCCTATCTGACATTGTCTCTTGAATTCTTCATAGCTGGACCACATGCACCATCACAAACAGGCCTTTCAACTTTCTCAAATCCCAGAACCTGCTCCTGCCTTGCTTCCCATTACTTGGTATCACTTTTCCTTGTTTACTTTCTGTTCTAGAACCCACATGAATGGGTAAACCCCATTGAGCCACAGCCTTCATAACCATGGTTGATTAGAGCCCAGTACTTGCTTCCACTTGCTCAGAGCCTAGAACAACACCTGACACATAGTAGGGACCCAATAAATATTTGTTGAAGGAATGAAAAAATGAAAACCTTTTTCTCTTTTCAAATCATTACTAATAGACCTCTCCCCACTTCCTCTTTTCTCACCAGCTTTTTTTCACTCCATCTGCTCTACTTTGTCATTTCCTAAACACAACAAGGCATGTTTCCTCCCCTGCCCCTCAATCTGGTAAACTTTCATTACTTGGAGCAAATAACCTGCTCTGCTTTTTCTTCTTTTAAATTTTTTTTAATGTTTATTTATTTTTGATAGAGAGATAGGGAGAGCCAGGGAGGAGCAGAGAGAGAGGGAGACACACAACCTGAAACAGGCTCCAGGCTCTGAGCTGTCAGCACACAGTCCTATGTGGGGCTCAAACTCACGAACCGGGAGATCATGACCTGAGCCGAAGCCGGATGCTTAACCAACTGAGCCACCCAGGTGCCCCCTGCTCTGCCTCTTCCATGCACAAGTTTGTATATAAAGCATTAGGAAAATTATATTTAGATATCCAGATAATCTGGATATCCCACCCATTGCAAAATCTTCCTCAAGGACAAGGACCATGTTTTACTTAACTTTTTTTTAACTTTTTCATATTTAGCACAATGACAGATACAGAGTAGATGGTCAGTGAGTTTTTTGGGGGTGGGTGGGGTGGTCAGCATAGTCATGGTACCAATTACATTTTCAGGAAAACAACCTAATCCCCAGGATCAAGTATTAAAATATTGGCTTGGGGCGCCTGGGTGGCGCAGTCGGTTAAGCGTCCGACTTCAGCCAGGTCACGATCTCGCGGTCCGTGAGTTTGAGCCCCGCGTCAGGCTCTGGGCTGATGGCTCAGAGCCTGGAGCCTGTTTCAGATTCTGTGTCTCCCTCTCTATCTGCCCCTCCCCCGTTCATGCTCTGTCTCTCTCTGTCCCGAAAATAAATAAACGTTGAAAAAAAAAATTTTAAATATTGGCTCAAAAAAGTCAATCTAATGTATGTTTAATTTATATTCAAATGTAACTTCTTAAGTTTATGAATTTAAAAATAATGAATATACAAACGATCAAAATACCAGTATAATATATACATTCATAATACGTATGATAAGCTGTCAGATGTAGATATGACTTCTGTAGTCTGAATAAATAATTGTTTAAAGCTGAATTTCCTTGAAAGTCTAGCTTGTGTACTATATTTATAAGCATGAGTTGTTATAAGACACAACAACAAAAAGAATCTGTACCCTTCACAGATTATATTCAACTGATGTTTCTTGTATATGAGAGGATTCTTCACCTATTTGTGGTGTTCTCTAGTTTATTTTGGTAATGTCATTGTACATGTTGGAAACATGGAAAATAAAATTAATCTGAACCCATCTTAGATTTTTTTCCCCTTGCAGAAAGAGGACAAAACCACAGAGGTAGAGTTTTTGACTTAATTTAAGACCCTAGAGATCATTAACTCAAGAAGCCATAATAGTTAACCTGGCACAACAACATCATTAAGAAAAAGGTTTTTCTTTTGTCTAGATTTTCAAATTCCCAGACACTTACCCTGCCCTTATCTGGCCATGAGTTAAGAGGTTGGTATGATGTGATTATAAAAGAGGTAAGTAGCTTTCTAGGCAGCCAGACAGGTAGAGGCTCATGGTAGTTTGCTCCTAAATGGGCAAGACCAATGAAACTATTGTTTAGAACATATACAGCATGTAATGATATATGCACATGATTTGTTTGCTTGGGAGAATGTTGATAATATCCCCAAATAGAAAAGTAAGCACATACTTGTTCACTGATACTCATTCTGATTAGTTTTCAAATGGTCCTAATCATTGTAAACAATCTAATAGAATAGTATTTTGAAGATAAGGAAGCTCATTATACTTGAAAATGTAAAGTTGGAAACAACTACACAGCAAAGTGAAAATCCAAGTATGGGAATGAAAGTTTAAGTAGTTCAGGCAGTAAAATATTCTTGTAAGGTTGGCAAAATCCCTCATTTGTGATCATATACAATCTCTTAAGCTCTTTATAGAGGGAACATTTCATTGGCACACAGATGTCAATTTTGGAAGGCACTGAATAACACAAACTTTAGAAAAAATATTTGTACAAATAAAGTGTCTTACTTTAGCTTTCAGTCTAGTTAAAGAAGAAACAGAAAAACATCTTATGATTTTTTAAAACTTTACTGAGCTAAGAAATCTATTCCTGTATCAGGCCCATTAAGATAAGCAACCAAAAGCAACACTGTGTTAGAAACATAACACCAGGCACATTTGCAACTTTTCAGCATTAAAGGAGCCCTGATTGTAATTTAGTTACATAGATAAAATCTGACAAAGAACCAGCACAACCAGTGATTTGTGACCACACTACTCAATGCCCAGTCATCTTGAACTTGGAATCAGCAAGCAACAACAGAGCAATAAGAGTGTAGGTAGCACAACACAAGGGATGCTGTGCTGTGTATCAGAGGTCATAGGAGCCCATGTCAAGGAAGTGAACATTTGAAGGGAAACCTGAAGGTGTTCTAGCAGTTTGTGCCTTTCTGCTTAAGATATGTGAAAGGAATGGGGCGCCTGGGTGGCTCAGTCGGTTGTGTCCAACTTCAGCTCAGGTCATGATCTCATGGTCCATGAGTTCCAGCCCGCCTCAGGTTCTGTGCTGACAGCTCAGAGACTGGAGCCTGCTTCAGATTCTGTGTTTCCCTCTCTCTCTGCCCCTCCCCCACTTACTGTCTCTCAAAAATGAATACATGTTTTATTTTTTAAAAATTTTTTAATGTTTTATTTTATTTTTGAGACACAGAGAGAGACAGCATGAGCGGGGAAGGGGCAGAGAGAGAGGGAGACATAGAACATGAAGCAGGCTCCAGGCTCTAAGCTGTCAGCATAGAGCCTGACACAGGGCTCAAACTCACAAGCCATGAAATCATGACCTGAGCTGAAGTCGGACACTTAACCAACTGAGCCACCCAGGCACCCCAGAATACATGTTTAAAAAAAAAAAAGATATATGAAAGGATAAAAAAGCACCAAGTTAGAAGACATTGGCTCAAAACTGCATACCTTTAGTCTGGATCAAAAGAAGTAACTAGACTTTTTCCATATATATCAAAAGAGAGAGATAAATTAGATGGCCTTTAAGTTTTTATTCTATAAAATTCTAAGACTGTGAATTCTTTTTCCTTAGTGGTCCAGGCTTTTCTGATGCACATGCATTTAATTTTTGATCAGATTTGTGAGTTATTGACCTCTCCAGGCTAAGTGGACTATGTCAAAGTAACTGAAAATACAGAGATTAGTTCAGAGAAAACCCCAGATTAATTTAAAGAGGTGCTTTCATACTCCTTTTCCAACACATTGATTTTTTTTAATTTTTTTAATATTTATTTATTTTTGAAGAAGAGAGACAGAGCATGAGTAGGGGAGGGACAGAGAGAGAGAGAGAGAGAGAGAGAGAGACAGAATCTGAAGCAGGCTCAGGCTCTAAGCTATCAGCACAGAGTCCAATGTAGGGCTTGAACTCACAAACCGTGAGATCACGACCTGAGCTGAAGTCGGAAGCTTAACCGACTGAGCCACCCAGGCTCCCCAACACATTGATTTTTAACAGAATCAGGTAAGCAATATGAGAAATATGAGAATACCTGTTACTTATATTTCTCATTTCTCATCTATTACTAGGTACAAGACAAATACACATAAAATTAATAAAGGAAAAGAAGGAGAACTCTAGAAGTAAATGTTAATTTTTAATACTCATACCTAGCTTAGACCATATGTAGTTGGAGGAAATTTCCCATTAAATACTGGTAAGCAGCATTAAGTATGTTTTTTTAATATAATTTACTGTCAAATTGATTTCCATACAACACCCAGTGCTCATCCCAACAAGTGCCCTCCTCAATGCCCATCACCCACTTTCCCCTCTCCCCCACCCCCCTTCAGCCCTCAGTTTGTTCTCAGTATTTAAGAGTCTCTTATGGTTTGTCTCCTTCCCTCTCTATAACTTTCCTCCCCTCCCCTCCCCCATCGTCTTCTGTTAAGTTTCTCAGGATCCACATATGAGTGAAACATATGGTATCCACATATGAGTGAAAACATATCTCTGCCTGACTTATTTCACTTAGCAAAATACTCTCCAGTTCCAGCCACGCTGCTGCAAATGGCCAGATTTCATTCTTTCTCATTGACAAGTAGTATTCCATTGTATATATAAACCACATCTTCTTAAGGGATACAGGAGTGCTGAGGCATAGGGGCACTTGCACCCCAATGTTGATAGAAGCACTTTCAACAATAGCCAAATTATGGAAAGAGCCTAAATGTCCATCAACTGATGAGTGGATAAAGAAATATGTTTTGTTTTTCTTTGTAAAACAAATGTCCAGGGTAAGCCATGTGACTTTTAGTAATAGGATGGAGAGAAACTTATTGGCCTATACAGATGTGTATGCGTGACTCTGGAATACCTGGTGTCAATGAGGAGCCAAAACTATGAACTTAATAACTGTAAGCATAATCTACCACTTTTATGTTGAAGAAATACTATGCCCTTGACCTTAGCTCTCCTCAAAAATGAATGGATTGGTCACAAAGGGCAGTCAGATACAGGAATGTACACGATCTGTACAAACCCACTGCTGCTTCTGGAAAATACTAGACAAAAGTGAAGGCCCCACCAGTGGGTATTGACTATTCCCTGGTATCATCAGTTTGTTACAAGGTAAAGCAGTATAGTGAGTGTACCTCTCACAGGCACCGCCTACCCTTAGGCACAATCACCTTCCACACTACCTCACAGTGCAAGGGCCTAATGTCCCTGTGCTCGTCAGTAGCATCCGGAATGAATCTGAGCCTCCTAGAGAGAAAACATATTTTTTGTGCTCCAGTTATTAATATTTTCTACTTATAGACAGGAGCAACTGAGTTCCAGGTATCCACAGACAATCTCAATCAACACCTGGGATGGCAATCATGTGCATGTGAGATTACATTTGTGCATAAAGAATAGCTCAGAGCATGCAGTCAGGGGTTTATTGCGGAGTTTCCCTGGTCTAGGTACATGGGTGATATTGTGAGAGAGTAAGTTTTTACCTTCCACAGCAACTGAAGATAAATAGAGACCCCACTGTGCTGAAGTCAGAGCGTGCATGCAGTACATGTGCTCTTGAAAGCACTGGACAGACATTAAGTCATCAATCCTCACCACTACGTCCCCCATAAACCACGTATTATTATTCTTTAATGGTTAATGAAACTCAGTCAAGAAGGATAATGGCCTTGCTCAAGGCCACAGAGGGAGCTTGTGTTAGAAAAGAATTAGACTTGAGTGATTTTTGGCCTACAGGCTTGTACTTGGACCACCAGGTCACGTGTAATGGAAGAGCCCTTCTCGAATTATGTGCAGAGAATTGTGTGTGTGTGTGTGTGTGTGTGTGTGTGTGTGTGTGTGCACAGGCACGCTCAAGTCTGTAGGAGTGAGTGTCCATATTGGAACTGCAAGGTCCTATTTTCAATGTATCCTTTAATTTCTAAACATGACAAAAATATTTACGGTATTGTGATACATTTATTCACTGAAATCTGTTCGCTTCCCTTTTCTTTCGTCTAATAAACAGAAATCTGGGGCAACAAATAAAGAGGCTGAAACCAGAAAAGCATGCTCTGAACTACAGAATATCACCAGTTGTTGTTGTTGTTTGTTTTTTTTAGGGACCAGACTGTCCAATCACGAGGTTTTAATTATATTAACTTTTTGGATAGACAAATTGTTTTTCTTTATAAAAAGGTGTTGTAGCAAGTGAAGCGTGCCAGTTCGGGAGTCCAAACTTCCAGAACTAGAATTCTGGTTCCACCTTTTCCGGTCTGCATGATGTTGGGAAAATAACTGAAGCTCCCTGTGTGAGTTTTCTCTTGTAAAATAGGGATAGTGGTAGTACTACATCATAGGATTGCCGTGAGGATTATACAAGACAGTACATTCATAAGGTGCTCAGAAGTGTGCTGGGCATATAAGAAGAGCTTGTTAGAGCTCAGATATCATCACCTTACAAACACATAATATATGGAAACTATATTTGCAAACTAAGCTAGGGGTCAATGTCCATGTACACTTCCTAAAAAAATGCTTTTTAAAAATTTAGAACAACAGTTAAGAGGCCAACTAAAATAATACATACATAATACATAAATGAATACGAAATAAATAAATACATAAAATCAGGACAAAATGATTTTGAGGAAATATACCTGAAATGGAATTCAGAAGAATACAGAACCCTCAGCAAGAAACTGAGTTGACTTATAGCCTCATCCTGAACTGTTGACTTATAGCCTCAACTGTTGACTTATAGCCTCATCCTGAATAAAACTGTTGGCACATATCAACACATAACACCAACATTCACCTTTCATTTGTTGGGATGTCATCATGAAGAGAGTTCTTCATGGGTGAGAATTAGATATGAATGCTGCTATCCTAAAGCTTATTGATTACCAGTGTCTTTGGTTCTAAGGTCCAATTTAGACCATTGGCTCAGAACGGAAAGCATGCCAATATTACAGGGATGTGGCTGCATCTTTAAACATGAGTATATGGTGCTGTGAACTAGAGGCAAAGAAAGCACAAAGATATATTGCTTATAGACAGAATATAATACCATGTATTTTGGTCTCAAAATAATCAGAGTAAGGAAAGCTTCTTGGAAATTAAAAATACGTGGATGATCAAAATTAGACAGAAGAGTTGGAAGACAAGGTCAAGAAAATCTAGATAACATAAAAAGACGGCTAACAAAAATAAAGAAAAGATAGGATCAGAAAACTGATGTAGTAGATTTGAAAGCCAACTCCGAGGAACACTGTAGCGAGAAAATCAGAGCGAATACAGAAGAAGAAATTATCAAAGAATTAACAAAAAGAATTCACAAGACTGAAGCCCATTGATTCTTTAAATTGAAAGAGCCCATCAAAGTATTCAGTCAAGATAAATGGGAAAGGCTCACACTTTAAGATACATCAGTGAAATTTCAGAACATCAAGGATGAGATGAATATCCACAAAACTTCAAGAGAGAGAGAAAAAGTCACCTACAAAGGAATGTGTGAACGTGTTAACAACATGGGACTTCTCCTCAACACTTCTAGATCCCAAAAGGTAATGGAGAAAGGCCTTTAAAGTTATGAGGGGAAATTATTTTCTGTCTAAAAATAATGCTTGTCCCAACTATCACTGAGATGTGAAAAGAGAGTCCAGATATCTGTTGGACATGTAAAAACTCAGAAAATTTATTTTCAACCTTGCTTTCCTTAGGAAGATTTGCTTCAGGCAAATGAGAAGGAATCTGAGAGGGGCACCTGGGTGGCTCGGTCGGTTAAGCTTCCAACATCAGCTCAGGTCATGATCTCACGGTTCATGAGTTCAAGCCCTGCATGGGGTTCTGCACTGATGGTGCGGAGCCTGCTTTGGATTCTGTGTCTCCTTCTCCCTCTGCTCTTCCCCTGCTCATGCTCTCTCTCTCTCTCAATCTCTCTCTCTCAAATAAATAAATAAATAAGCATTAAAAAAAGAAATAATCTAAGAGAGACCTGTCCAAGTGTTGTACAAATCAGTCAGGAAAGAGTAGGGCAGAAGGATTGAGGGATACAGACAGAAGCACCAGGAAGAAAAGGGAGTTCTGGGAATGTGGTCATATCTATACCATCCTTGGGAGAATCTGAAGCACTGAGGAAGGACAGACTACAAGATAAATGGTTACAGCACACTTCTTTGGCTTAGCAATAAAAATATGAGGTCTCATTAGTTACAGTCTTTATTGATTTTCAACTTACAGAATTAACCTGTAGATAAACCATGGAAGACTGAACTGTGTTAACCAAAAAAATAACTACTATTAACCTTTTTCGTATGGAAACAAAAGTACAGTTGATAAATTTTAAGAGGGGGGCAACATGGAAAAGTGGTGAAGCGAATGTCACTGCATTAATTTAGGAAATCAACTAAAGAGACAAACGTCAAAAAATAAATGAAATGTACCAGAATATACTTCTCCAATAAACAAATTACACAAGGGGGGTGGGTAGGGAATGAGAGTCAGATACATGAGAAACTATACAGACTAAATTAAACCCTGTGGACCCAATGAAATAAGCATTCTAAAGAACTAACACTGAGATCTTAATGTGATGGGCTAGAACCTACACAAACTCAATACGAACCTTAGATGGCGAGACTGTTGTTTGGGTTTCTTGATCTTAATGACAACCACTTTAAGTAAAAGCCTAACACAATACACAGCTATACTATAGATTCTTAGTCCTGTTCTCCAACAATGAAAGGTTTCTATTGGTACTATGTGATATGATGTGTGGCTATGAAAAAAAGAATTCTGAGTAAAAAATAAATATGTAAGGGGTGCCTGAATGACTCAGTCAGTTAAGCATCTGACTCTTGACTTCAGCTCAGGTCTTGATCTCAGGGTTGTGAGTTCAAGCCCTGAACTGGGCTCCACACTGGGCATGAAGCCTACTTAAAAAAATATTTAAAATGTTAATGAAATAAAAGACATATTCTGATGAATGTTGTCTTTCAAAATGATGTAGTCCTGTTGCCAATTTCAAAACTCTTGTGGCAGAACTCTCCTTTGGGACAGCCTGAATCCTCTCAGAGTGATGCACAGGAAACACCACCTTGTTATTTTATAATCTACTCCCAGTGTTTTGTTTGTTTGCTCGTTCGTTTGTCTTTTACAAAAAGATGCATTATCTATACTGACCTTGCAACTCAATAATCATCCTTGCTTTCAAGTGACTTTTAAGTAACCCCCAAAACAAATAGATTATCAAAGAAAAACTATTTTCATACACTAAGTTTATTCAAAGATATCCTCACAGGTTACCAAAAGAAGATATTTTGAAAAATCTTTGGAATAGCATCTAGTCTTGGATTGTTTGTATAAAAACTCCCTCCCTGGGCATACCTTACTTAGACACAGATATGTAACCATTAAATGTCTGGATACTTTTCAAGTTGAGGTGGGTAAAATTCCTTTTTTAGAAGAAATTTTTTTAGACTTTAACGCATATTATATATAACATCAAAGAGAAATCTCCCTTTAAGCAGCCAAAATTCACTCTATTCAGCAACTTTTATCAATACTTCCAAAGTCCTTCAGTCTTCACTATATGTGTCTTCAATGAAGTATTTTGGTCAATAAAATACTTACTGTACAAGCATTTCATAGACATGGCTAAAGTAATAATAAACCAAGTTAAGAAAAAAATTAAAATTTTCCAGACAGAAATTTGCATCTTTGAAGCAGTACATGGTGCAAAAATGTATTACTGGATATTCATTTGTAATAGTTTTTAACAGAAGAGTGATCAGGATTAAAATTATTATGTGGTATGAACTTATTTTGTTCTATAAAATAAAAACTTCCAATGATAAGAATGAGAATATTAAAACCATTTTTTATTTTACCTTAAAATCACAGTGTCAAAAATTACCTTTGTGATAGCTCAAAATGTAATTTAAAAAAATAACTATTATAAATGTTGCTTAGTGGTTTAATATGTAGTTCTTGGTACAATGGAGAAAATTGTTATTATATTTTAAGTGGTGGTTTCATGCTTTCTGTGAATATGTACCCTAAAATAATAGTTTGACTTGGTTACCACATTTCTCAATTCCAGGTCACGCATTCAACGATATTCTTGCTCACTTAAATGCTCCAGGTGACAATGGTAGCAGAGATCTTTGTCATGCTTGGCAGGGAATCATGTCATTAGATTATCATTTCAGAAATAAATTCATTTTTAAAAGAGACTGCAAAATATTAAGCATGCAAAAACTCTTTGGCCAGTGATGATGTGGTTTTAGGACCGGTCCCTTCTTTCTTTTCGTTTCTTTCCATATATACGAGGAATAAAAAAGAAACTTCATATGAATATAACTGGATTACGAGAAACTGTGAATCAACCAGGAATAAAGTCTGTCATCCTCAAAAAGAAGTGAAAACACTCAGCTTTTCTTTTATCCATCCTTAATTAATGAAGAAAAGTTCTATTACCTCCATCTTCCTAATTACTAGTTATTTTAGCAACACCCTTGAGGATTTTAGAAAATGTCACACTCACACAAAGGGGCAAGTTTTCGAAACCATTAAAAGTCTCCTTCGTTTAAGTTGTCTGGCAGTATTATTAAGAAAGAAGTTTCTAAGCACAAGCTGACAAAAGCAGCCGATTTAAAACATTACCTTTGTGTGGAGAAGCCTTCCACTGAGCAGGAGCGGCTGCCGTTTGCACCTGCTGCTGTTTGACCAAATTCCCTTCACTTCCAGCTCTCAAAATCGTCTCACCTACACTGATTTTTTTCTGTTTGCTGTTCAAATCGTCCCTTCTAGGTGATGGCAGCTTGGAAGCTGCGTTGGCAAAGAAAGGTCTGGCCAAGCGAGAAGGTCTGGACATTTTAAACAGCAGCAAAAACAACAATAAAAGGAACCAACCCCAGAATGTTACCTGCTGGGGCAGCGGATTCTATTCCTCTGAGCTTCACGTTCCAGCTGCCACAGTTACAGCCTAAAGTGCAGTTGGATGGGAAGTGCCGGGCTGCCACTTGGATTTCTTTTGAACAAAAGGCATCGTGCAGCCACACAGCCCATTTACTAGACCTGTGGAATGTAAATGTGTGTTTCAGAGACCCTGGTGACAGTTTTGCGATGGTAAATGCTCCAACTCGGAGTGAACGGCAGATGCTGGAATATGAAATGCAGAACACACACACACACACACGCGCACACACACACACACACACACACACACACGGAACTTCCTGGCATGCACAGACGAGACACCGGACGGACAGCCTAGAAGTGGAAAATGAATGTAAATATTACCCCACCCACTCAGGTACAGTATACAGAAATGATCCAGATGTGCGGTTTATATTACTATGAAGTGCATACCACATTCGGTTTCCAGGCATTAGTTCAAGCAAATATTTCCTCGCCTTAGCACATTCCTATATTATATTCCAAAAGTTGACCGTGTAACGAATGCCCACCTACATAATTACTTCTCCTGCTGTTTATAGAACATGCATAGCACCATGGAAAAGAAGGTAACAGAAGAATAGAATTTCCATACCCGTTTGGGCTGCTGTGGGGTACTTACTGATTGATAAGAAGTGTCGTGTGTCCTTGTGACATTGGACGTGTGTGTATGTTGTGTGAGTTGCGTGCACGTGTATGTGGTGAGGTGGAGCGCCGGGGGAAGAGATAGAAATTATTTTGCTTTTTAAAGAGCTTAGACTTTATTCTAATCAACGAATAAATTCTTGTTATTACCAGGCTTTCTAAAAGACCAACAGTGATATAAAAATAAAGTGTGTTCAAGGGGTAATATTTTTTTAGGCTGAAAATATTGCTTCGACCAACTGAACACATAGCCCGTACCAGGAGCCCACAACCCCTTCCCCACCAAGGGTAACCAGTTTCCTCTTAGTTTCCCCTGTCAGTGATTTTTATGACTTGAGGTTAAGCTGTTTCCAACCTCAATTATTCTGTGTTCCCTTAGGGAGAGTCTCACCAGCTCTCTCTGAACTATAAAAAGGTTCTGTGAATATGTGATCATCCGACTCCACTCCAAGTGTAAATACCATGCCATTCCCCATTTATAGTTGATAAATGCACAGCTACTTAGCACTTTATCAGAGGCAGAATTATGCTCTGGAAAGAGTATAAAATTTTGGAATCAATTGGACATGAAGTTACTTCTAACTTCTAAATTGGGCTCAGCCTCGGGCAAGTTTTTTCTCATCAACATGTGACAACTCCGCACCTTGTCTGGCACGTGATAGCACGCAAGGAATGTGAGTTTCTTTACCCTGTCCTTCCACAGACCTACAGTCAGCCACACTCTGTCTCAGAAGCTGGAATGATGGGTTCATTCCCGGTGCACCTTGGTGCTGCAGTTCGGTGGTGGTTTTTCCTAAGTTTTATCTGCTTTCCAACCTGCAGGATAGCCTTTAGGTGACTGAAAAGACGCGGATGACAACTGACATGCAACCGAGGATGTAAAGGCAACATGTACAATAAGGACAAGAAAGGTGCCACCGTAGACAAAAATCTATAGGCTGCTGCAGGGCCCCAGCTCTCCTTGAGACAGTGATGATGGTTAATAGCAACGCTTAACACTTACTGTGTATTTATTATAAACCCAGACTGTGCTAAGTCATTTATCCCTCACAGTTACCCTGAGAATTAGGTACAGGTACTGTTATTATCCCATTTTACAGATGAATAAACTGAAGTACTCACTGGCCTAGAAACTCGCCCAAGATCTCACTTATAGTTCATACTGAAGCTGGGATTTGAACTCAGCTAATCTGTCCCCGGGGTTTGCTCTCTTCTCCAGAAATCAAAAAGTCTGGCTGCAAATCCACATTAGGCACTGAGTGTGAATAGTCAGTGATCGTTCAGTCACAGAGGTACCTGGGAAAAGTGCTTCTGCCTCTCAGATGTCATGTGCCAGACCCCCACTGCACCGCAACCCTACACCTACAAGAGCCGGGGACAGGAGGCGTGTCTGAGTTTAGTGTCATGGGGATCAAGCCGTTCCAACCTAGAACCACAACATCCCGTGTTGGGGAGCAGATGGAGAGATTGCCAGTCTGGAGGGTGTGAGCGAGCATTTGCACATGGAACCCACAAGCCATGGATGTCAGTGAAAGAGCTTGACAATGGTACCATTACCCTCCTGAGGAGTACAGGTGGCTAAGCCTCAGCGTCTCCCAGGCCTCTTGGCCCTTTCCATCCCTGCCTCCTGATCTTGCTTTCTGGCCAGGTGTCAAGGAAAGAAGTTGGTAACATCCGTCTGCCTTCTAAACTCATCTTGTGCATACTCCTAGGAATAGATACCCCAATTTGTTCTGTAACCACAGAGAAGACACTTTACCCCCCAAGGCCAAATCACCTCGAAGAAGGCGTCGTGGTACCTGCTGTTTATTGTAACAATCAAGCGAGATAATAAATATGAAAGCACTTGGACAGTTGTAAAATGACACGTGAATTAAAGGTAGTGATTGGCATGGTGGTAAGTGACCACTTTTCTTAGTTGTCCTGACTAAATAATGCTTTGGTATCCTAGCAAAATCTTCCACAGCTGTGATCAGCAAACTTCTGTAAGGGGCCAGCCAGTAAGTATTTTCAGCTTTATGGGCCATATGATCCCTGTTGCAACTCTTCAACTTTGCTAAACGGAATGTGAAAGCAGCCACAAACAAAGCACAAATGATCGGGCAAGGTTGTGTTCCAATAAAACTTTATTTACAAAAATAGCTGCTCAGAGAAAGCTAACCATAGCTTGTTGATCCCTGCGCTATAGCAACTAATTAAACATTTGTGAATGAAAGTATCATTCTGATTCCTGTCTCCTTGACTAAAATTCCTGTCTCCTTAACTAAAACCTACCGTCTGGATTCTTTGCCTTCCTCTATGTCTAGATGAGCACACTTCACGTTCTGGCTCCAAATATAGACGTGATCCTTTTCTCATATTACCTCACTCTACTATTTGAACCTAACATCACATTCTGGGACTTGAGGAGAGTCTCAGATGGACTTTATGAATAGCCAATATTGATTCTAACTTAATTGCAAAATACAGGAGGATAGGAGTCTTTGGCTAGCTGGATTAGATCATGTTTTGCCATTTTTTTGTACCAATATTAACATATATAGATTGCCACATGGAGGGAGGCATAGTTAGAGCACAAGGG
Organism: Felis catus; assembly: GCF_018350175.1. NCBI lineage: Eukaryota > Metazoa > Chordata > Mammalia > Carnivora > Felidae > Felis > Felis catus. The sequence continues at coordinate 22,748,502 of NC_058374.1, read as the reverse complement.
TAACCAAACCTGTGGTCTGATCGTTACTTGTAAAATTTTTCATGCTTCACAGATTCAAGACAAAGGCTTGTAAGTTGAGATTCCTCAATTTCCTGGTTAAATGCTGCAAAGATTTCTTGGTTTAACAACTCTAATTTCTAAGAATCCTTTAAAAGGTATTTCTTATGAGTCCAATAAAAGTTGCTTTACACCATGATGTCACCCATCTGCACTTCTAGATTGTAAAAGAGTCTCAAAATTATATGATTGTCAATGCCAAGAAGAATTTCTGTGGTTTTTATTGCAAAACACTCCCATACATAGAAGACTGAATGACTTATCTGAAACAACAGTAGATTTGGAAACAGTTTTAAAAAGTTGTACAAAAAATGTGTGAGACAGCCAGGTTGTGTGACGGAGGCTGGAATTTTGTAGTCACAGAAGGTTTCCATGTTCTATTTTAAGAATTATATCAGCTCTAAGTGCAAGTTAAAATTTCATATTTAAGAGTAGAATCCTGAAGTAAAGAGAATCCATTTCTTATTAGGCTGGCCTTCAGTGATAGTATTGAAGGTCTAACTTAAAAAGCAGAACAACTCGAAAACACTGGGCAATCTAAAAGTCATTCTTCTGACTAACTTAGTAATAATGGTGTGTTCAGATTTACCTGCAGAGTTTTAAATACCTGTGATTCTAATTAGTGCCTTTTACTCACTCCAAACTGCAAATGAGGTGATGCTGAGAGCAGACTCCCCCCGCCCCCTTCCTTTTAAAAGAATCCTAATTAGACCTACATAGTTCTGTGGAGGAAAACAACAGAGAAAACTGAAGACTTCCGGGAGGGAAGCAACATCACAATGATTACTCGACAAGGGGATGAGCTTATGAATTCTCTTGCTGTAACTTACAAAGGTGACAGAGCTTCATTTATATAATTTCAAATTATCTTGCTCAGGTTCTTAATTCGTATAAACCATCCACCATATTGAATTTTCAAGGTTAATAAAAGCCAAACTTTGAAATAGAAAAAAAAGTAAGAAAAGGCTATTTCAGAACTCTGAGGCACCTGTGCAATTATGGCATGACATTTAGCTCAATAGACATGTGATGCTTTTCTGAGATACCTTTCTGGCTCCCGCAGGCTTTGAGTTAGTGGCAGGAGGGGGGTTAAAAACTAACCATGATGTGAAAGAGCCAAATTGGGTCAAGCTAACAGTGTGCTAAGCCTTCTGGGGAAATTCTACATGTTCAATTAACTTTTTAAAAAGTTTGTTAATAATATTTCATCAAAATGTAGAGATAAAATAACATTGTAGGGTTCTGTTCAATTAACTTTTGATAAAGGATGAGTTAAGAGGAAGTGTGTCCACTCAGCACGGTGAAGGTCGTATGATCCACCCACAAAGGCGGCACAAATGTTGGTTTCAAAGGCGTTTAAAGAATACATTTCCTTTTTCTCTTTGCTAAAACCACAGTGAATTTACACAAAATTTATACAAAAAGGTAGTGAAATTATTATCATATTCAAAATTTTCTTTGACTATGAGATCACACAGCTTGAAAAATTAAAGGCTCTAAGCAAATAAAAAAGATGCAACATCACTAACCATTAGGAAAATGTAAATCAAAACCACCACAGTGAGAAACCACCTCACACCCATTAGGATAATTATGATAAGCAGAAACAAAAACCAAACAAAATCAGAAAACACTAAGTATCGGCAAAGACCTAGAGAAACTGAAATCTTTGTGCCCTCTTGGTGGGAATATAAAATCGTGCAGCCAACTGTGTCATATGGTGTTGGTGGTTCCTCAAAGTATTAAACATAGATTTACCAGGGGCACCTGGGTGGCTCAGTCGGTTAAGCATCCGACTTCGGCTCAGGTCATGATCTCGCGGTCCGTGGGTTCGAGCCCCGCGTCGGGCTCTGTGCTGACAGCTCAGAGCCTGGAGCCTGCTTCCAATTCTGTGTCTCCCTCTCTCCCTGACCCTCCCCCGTTCATGCTCTGTCTCTCTCTGTCTCAAAAATAAATAAATGTTAAAAAAATTAAAAAAAATAAAATAAACATAGATTTACCATATGATTCAGCAATTCCATTTCTGAGGATACACCCAAAAGAAATGAAAGCAGGAACTTGAGCAGATATCTGCACACACAGGTTCACAGCAATTTATTATTCACAGTAGCCAAAAGGTGGAAGCGACCCAAGTGTTCGGTGATAGATGAATGGGTAAACAAAATGTGGCGTATGTGTATAATAACAATGGAATATTCCTCAGCCTTTACAAAGGAGGGAAATATCTGACATACTCTATAACATGACTGAACCTTGAGGACATTCTGCTAAGTAAAATAAGCAGTCAGAAATGGGCAAATATTACACGATCCCACTTACATGAGGTACCAAGAGTAGTCAAATACACAGAGAAAGAAAGAGCACTGGGGCTGGAGGAAGGGTGGGATGGAGGTGAGAATTTAATGAGTGAAGAGTTTCAGCAGAGGAAGTGAAAAAGTTCTGGAGATGGCTGGTGGTGATAGTTCCACAAGAATGTGAATGCATTTTAATGCCACAGAATTATACATCTGAAAATGGTCAGAATGGTAAATTATAATTAATATTATATAATTAAATAAATATAATTAATATTATGTATATTTTCTTGCAAGAAAAAGAATTCAAATTCATATTGGTAACAGTGGATACTTTATTTTCCCCTTGTGAACCTAGGGTTAGATGTTGGTTTACCTTCTTCTTCTCTCCAACATTCTGTAGCTTGGGCAATGCAAAAAAAAATTTTTTTTCCACAAGCTAGATTTAAGGAGATGTCCAGAGTCCTTCTGCTACTAGAGGAGAGATGTGATTTTGTCACTGCGGCCTAACCACGGCTGCCTAGTAGACCCGACATGACTCCTTGTGCTGTCACATCAGCCACATTGCAAAGCAGATGATACAAAACCCTTGTAAGGGAATTTAATTACATTCTCTCTCCCCAACAGTCTTAAAAGATGAATGCAAGCTATCATTCTAATAGCGATGAACAGGAAAGGCTAGAGATGGATTCATCTCAAAAAGACTATGAAGCTACCTTTCCGGAACTTGTTTCCTGGCTCTTTGGTTCTCTGGCATAGACTTTTCACTTTCCCTGAAGAGCATCTCTTTTTCTTTGAAAGGCACAGCAAACTCTCCTCAAAATGGGGAACAAATTTCCCCCCACGGCTTCAGAATCCTTCTTAGCATATCCCTTGGCCCCTATTTTCAAAATTTGCAGTGATTTATTTAATAGAAGTTCCTGTTGAAGAGTGTTCCGTTTTTTCTAAAGACCCATTGCACATCCTCTACTTGTTTTTATGAAGCAAAAGTTCACACCAGACTCTGAATACTCTTTAGAGTGAATGAAAGGAAGAATTTACTCCATGCTGAGCGAGAACAGTCTATAACCCTCATATCTCTGCAGACTCATGTTCTCAAACAAGGCAATATAGATATTTATGTAGACAACAAAGCAGCATATATCTTAAAGAGAAGTTTGGTGTTTTCCTCTTTTAACACTTCTAATTTACAAAACCAGATGAGGCTCTAAAGATCTCTTTGTGAAATACCTTCCATCTTCATTTGAAGGAAGGATTAATCAGATAATTCTTTTCCTCCCTAAAACAATTCATAGACAAAAAAAGTGTATCCACTTATGGGCAGTTAAGAAAACCGAGAAATGCAAGTTTATTTTCCATTATATTGTAATGTCACTTCATAGCCCTGGGCTCCCTTCACTTCCTGCTTCTTCCTTGACATCTCTTTTTATGTCCTCAGGAGATGCCTAATTTTACCCCACTGAAAGCTTGCTTTCTAGGAAGGCTCTTCATGGGAAATTTATAACTTAGAATATTTTTTAGGTGAAGGCAATTTAAAAATAACAAATGTAATACTTATTGATGGAAGCAAAAAATTATTGATAATGCCAAAAGTGATATTTAGATTTTTTGGTACTCCTCGGATAATTGAAAATAAGTTTTAAGTACAGCAAACATAAAGAGGCTATATACTAAAGTGTATAAATCAAAATAGTACCAGAACACACATGTACCCACTGCCACGATCTAGAAACAAAACACCACCTTTGAAAAATTTGAAGTCTTCTACATGCTTCCAATTGGCCACATGCCCCTTGAACCTTGATGTGACAGCTTCCTTAGACTTAGTTTCAATGATTCATTTTTCTTCATAGTTTTACAAATGTGTGTATATGTCTAAACAATATATTGCTTAGTTCCGTTTTTATATTATGTCAATGACTTCAAATAGAATTTGCTCTTCTGTGACTTTCTTTTGAGTTCAGCATTATTTTTTCTTGGAATTTATATATGTATATATCTGATATACTGTAATTCACTCACTTTCACTTTGCATAGGGGTCCACAACATGAATATATTGCAATGAACAAGCATATCACGTTCTGCAGTTGTTGAACATTTGTTTGTCTTCAGTGTGAGAAAAGGATATGTTTTCATTTTGTCCATATGGATAATCAATCAGTAAATTACATCACACCACAATCCACTTTTTTGCCATGATCTGAAGAATCAGCTTTGTCATTTATTAGTTTCCATTTTTGTGTGAGTCTTTAATGGGTTCTGGAACATTTTCTAAATTTATTTATCTATCTCGGAGCTGGGCTGTCTTAATCAGAGCTAAATCATAATGAAAATAGCTAATACACACTGACATGTCAGATACTGTTCTAAGCACTTTTCACATGGTAACCATTTTATTCCTCATCATTACCCTGCGAAGTGGGCACTATCATTACATGGATGAGAAAACTGAGGATCAGGTAAATAAATCATAGGTATATAGATCCCTTGACAAACTCAGTCTATCCACAGAGATTGTTCAAATCTGACTCATTATAAACCATGATATCTCATTGAGCAATGAGTCTTTTTTTAATCTGAGGATAGTTGACACACAATGTTACATTAGTTTCAGCTGTACAACATAGTGATTCAACAACTCTATATGTTATGCTGTGCTCACCACAAGGGTAGCTACCATCTGTCACCATGCAACCCTATTACAATACCATTGGCTATTTTCCCTACGCTGGGCCTTTCATTCTCCTGACTTATTCATTTCATACATGGAAGCCTGCATGTGCCACTCCCTTTAACCCATTTTCACCATATCCCCGCTGCCTTCCCCTCTGGCAACCATTGGTTTGTTCTCTCTATTTATAGGTCTGATTTTGCTTTTTGTTTGTTGGTTTATTCATTTGTTTTGCTTTTTAGATTCCACACATAAGTGAAACCGTATGGGATTTGTTTTTCTCCATCTGACTTATTTCACTTAGGTCAATGGGTCTTCTTAAGGTGCGTCTTGGGTATTCCTAGACCTCTGCCCTAACATGCAAATTTTATAAACATCATGCTAAGTTCCACACAAAGCAAAAACCCCAGTACATTTTTCATGGGTCATAACAAAGAAAAAGTTCAGGACCAGATGACTTCATAGGTAAATTCTACGAAACATTTGAAAAAGACTTAATACCAATTTAACTTACACTCTTCTAAAAAGGAGAAGGGGAGGGTCTTATTTTACAAGGCCATCATTATCCTTGTACTAAAACCAGACAAAGACACTACAAGAAAAGAAAATTTGGCAAATATTCCGTCATTAAACATAGAAACAAAAAAAAACATAGAAACAAAAATTAACAAACCTAATTCAATAATACATTAAAAGGATCAAGTGGTACTTATTCAGATGATACAAATATGGTTCAGCATTTATAAATCAACCATGCGACACACCACATTAACAAAACGAAGGGTGAAAATCATATGATCATCTCAATAGATGCAGAAAAAGCACTTGGCAAAATTCAACTTCCTTTCATGACAGCAATTTGCAATAAACTGGATATAGACAGAATGTACCTCAACATAATAAAGGCCCATATACGACAAAGCTTCAGCTACCATCATGCTCAACAGTGAAAAGCTGAAAGCTTTTCCCATAAGATCAGAAAGAAAACAGAATGCCCACTCTCTCCATTTTTATTCAACATGATGCTGGAAGTCCTAGACAGAGAAATTAGAAAAGAAAAAGAAATGAAACCATCCAAGTTGGGAAGAAAGTAAAACTGTCTCCTTTTCAGACAACATGATATTACATATGTGGAGAATTCTAAACATTGCACCAAAAACTGCTAGAACTAATCAATGAATTCAGTAAAGTTGCAGTATACAAAACCAATTGAAAAAAATCTATTGGATTTCTATGCACGAACACTAAACTACCAGAAAAAGAAATTAAAAAATAATCCCATTTATCATGGCATCAAAAAGAATAAAATATGTAGGAATAAATTTACCCAAGGAGGTGAAAGACCTACACAGTGAAAAATATGAAGACACTAATGAAACAAACAGAGGAAGATACAAATAAACAGAAAGATGTTTTGTGCCCATTGGTTAGAAGAATTAATATTGTTAAAATACCCAAATCACCCAAACCAATCTACAGATTTAGTGCAAAATGCCCAATCAAAATTACAGTGGCATTTTTCACAGAAATAGAAAAAAACGATCCTGAAGTTTGTATGGAGGCACACAAGATGCCAAATAGGCAAAGCAATCTTAAGAAAGAAGAACAAAGCTGGAGGCATCATGCTCCCGGTTTCAAACTATGTTACAAAGCTGTAGTAATCAAAACAATATGATATTGACATAAAAACAGACACATGGATCAATGGAATAGAATAGAAAGCACAGAAATAAACTGACATCTATATGATCAATTAACTTATGAAAAAGGAGTTAAGAATACACAATGGGAAAAGGACCATCTCTTGAATAAATGGCTCTTGGAAAATGAGACAGCCAAATGCAAAAGAATGAAACTGGACTCCTGTCTTACAACATACACAAAAATAAACTCAAAATGGATTAAAGATTTGAATGTAAGACCTGCAACCATAAACCTCCTAGAAGAAAACTGGTTGTAAGCTCCTTGGCATGGGCCCTGCATTTGATCCCAAAAGCAAAGGCAACAAAGGCAAAAATAAGTAAGCAAGTCTGCATCATCTACAAAGCCTCTGCACAACAAAGGAAATGCTATGGTGATAACTTTTTGCAATACGTATGTCTGTCAAACGAACACATTGTATACCTTAAACTTACACAATTTTATATGTTGATTTTATCTCAATAAAGCTGGAAACTCTTTTTCATTTGTACTGTGTTAAATCTACAAATAAATTTACAGTATTTGAGTCTTCATATTCATGAACATGATTATTTTTCTCCATTTATTTAGGCATTATAGAATATATTTTTTGCCATGTTTTATATTCTACAAATTGCGTGGCTTTTCTTAAATGGATTCCTAGGTACCTTATCTTGTTTCTGCTACTAAGATATCATTTTAAAGTTACATTTTTTTGTTTTGTTGCCTTATGTAGAAACACAATTGACTTTAAACAGTTACTGCCTTGTTTCTTGGCAATCACTGAATAAAAGGAATTAGATTTACCTTTTCCAAACACCCAGGAAATAGACAAAATATATGAACCAATGGTTTTCAGACACTGTACAATAGACTTCAGAAGACTGATTTTTAGAAGAATAAAAACAAATATGATAAGCACAACAAATGACCTAGGTTACTGTTTGGGAGAGTTTCCGGTTCACAGTGGAAAGAAGGGACACTCACACAGAGGCTGGCTGTCTGTGAGTTTAAGAAACACAGTTCAAAGTTCAGGGAGGCAAAGGCATAATTTTCAGGGCAAAAAAAAAGAAAAAAATCACAGGAAGGTGCTGCACAGAGTTATGGAAATATATGGAGTATTTTCTCTGATCACAGCAGAATTAAATTAGAAATCAATAGCAGAAAGATATTTGAAAAATCCCCAAACATTTGAATATTAAACAATAAACATCTAAATAACTTACAGAAGAAATAACAAGGAAAATTATACGAATAATTTGAACTGGATAAAATGAAAATATGATCTAAAAATCTGAGTGATGCTGCTAAGGCAAGTTTAAAGGGAATGTTGTAGCATTACAGAATTTAGATAGGCTTATATTACAGGTATTTTGCCAGAAAATAAGAAAAGTCTCAAACGACGATCTAAGTCTCCACCTTCAAAAAAGTTAAAGAAAACATAAGAACAAGGAGAAAAACAATAAAGAACAAAAGTCAATGAAATAGGTAAGAAAAAAGCAATAGAGAAAAATCAATATAAGTAAAAGCTAATTCTATGAAAAGATCAATAAAATTTATAAGAGTCTAGCCAACAAAACAGGAGAATTACACAGATTATCAATATCAGGGAATGAGAGGGCATCACCATAGAAAGGAACTGTGATGAGTAACTTTATACCAACAAATTCAACTACCTAGATGAAATGTATAAATGGCTCTGAAGACATAAACTACCAGAACCCACTCAAGGAGATACACAATATTCCCATATACATATAAAAAAACCACAAAAACTCAATTGATGATTTGAAACTTTACCATGATGAAAACTCCAGCCTAGGATGGCTTTATCAGTGAATTATACCAAATATTTAAGGAAAATAGAACACAAATGCTACCCACAGTGTTCCAGAAAATGGAAGCAGAGGTAATATTTCATAACTCATTCTATGAGGCCACATTACTATGATACCCAAACTAGACGACATTAAAGGAAAACTATGCATCAAAATGTATCATGAACATATATATATGGAGAAGTCTCTAAGAAAATTTTAGCAACTTAAATCTAGCAATATATAAAATGATAGTACATTAAGGCTATGAAAGATACATCCGAGAAATGCGAAGTTACTCTAACATTTGAAAATCAACTGATGTATTCACGATTTTAACAGACTAACAACAACAACAAAAAAACCATGTAATCACCCACCTCAACAGAACCAGGAAAACCATCTGACTAAAGTCAACGCTCATTCATAGTAACACATCTTAATAAACTAAGAACCAAAGGGAACCGCTTCCATCTGATACAATACATTGATAAAAAAATATTACAGCTAACACATTCATGTTGAAAGACTATTATATTTAGCTCCACAGATGCTGACAATTAGTTTGCCTGAATGGTTGTAAAATTTTATGCACTCAATAAAGTATGAGAATGCCAGTTTCCTCACCTGCTCAACTATATTTGGTGTTAAAAGCGAACTTTGTAGCTTGATCTTACATGTAGCAATTTTACTAAACTGCCTGTTGACTCTAATAACATATGGATTCATTTGGATTTTCTAGGTAGATAGCCAGCAAATAATGACATTTTTGTTTCTCCCTCTATAACTCTTATGCCTTGTCTTACTGTGATAGCTAAGCTCACTAGTAATGCAATGCTGAGAAGAAATGGTGTTTTGGTCTTGTTCTTCAATATAAAGATAATTCTTTTTTAATTTTTTTAATGTTTATTATTTTTGACGGAGGGAGAGAGAGAAAGAGGGCGGGGGAGGGACAGATAGAGAGGGAGACACAGAATTTAAAGAAGGCTCCAGGCTCTGAGCTGTCGGCACAGAGCCCGACAGGGGGCCTGAACCCACTAACCATGAGATCATGACTTGAGCCAAAGTCGGATGCTTAACTGACTGAGCCACTCAGCTGCCCCAGATAATTCTTTTAATATTTCAACACCCATTAAATATTTGATTTAGGTTTTTTGTAGATATTTCTTTTTTCAGCTTAAATATATTTCCTCCTTTAAATCCTTGTTAAAAGTCTTGACCATTAATGATTGCTGAAATTTATCATGTCTTTTTTTTTTTTTTTAAGAAAGAGAGAGCACAAGTTGGGGAGAGGGAGAGAAAGAGATAATCTTAGCAGTCTCCACACCCAGTGTGGAACCAGACATGGGGCTCAATCCCCCAACCCTGGGACTATGCCCTGAGCTGAAATCAAGAGTCCCACGCTTAACCCACTGAGCCACCCAGGCTCCCCTATCATGTGCTTTTGCAAATTTTTCTTTTCCTTTTTAAGTCTTTTGGGATATGGTATTTACCCTTTAAGCTGTTAATATAATAAATTACATTAACAGTTTATTTATGCTGATTGTGATTAAGGACATATTTTATTTCTATTTTCATATTTTGTCCTTCTTATTTAGCTTGACTTTTTTCTTTTCCTTTTTCTTCACCTACATTTTTTCTCCTCCTTTCTTGTAACTTTTTCTTCTATAAGTTTAGGAATATGCATTCTATTTTTTATGTTTATACATTTGACATTAATGTTTATCTTTAGAAATTCTAAAAATAACCAATGTTTTCCTCTCCCTTCATTTAGAACGAGTACAAAGTCCCAGACATTACTATTTCAATCCTCCTTTCCTTACTTATATACTAGTGAGGTCCAAGATTTAATTTATCCCTTGACCTTAAAAAAAAAAAAAACAAAACTTACAAGTTAAAATTATTATCATTAAATTGTCAGTTTAACAGTTTACAGTTGGTTTATTTAGATGATTTCCATGTTAATTTAAGACTTAAATTCTGTTAATCATGTTTCATATTATGCATCTTTGCTCTATTCACAGATAGCCTATATTAATTGTACTATAGAGAATGATATCAGTTTTGATATTATTTGTCGCTGTCATATAGAAATATAATTGACTTTCAAACTTCCTGAAGTAAACCACACATGATAAAAGAAGCAAATCTTACTTCTCGTATCACAAATTATCATTCTGAGATATGCAAAGTGTAAACCTTTAGAGCTCCTGTTAATAGAATATGTTTCAAGTTTTTTATTATTTTGAATAAAAGTCTTCCTTTCACTCTTATTCTTTCTGTTTCTATTTTTTAAGAATTACTTATTTTTAAAGTTCATTTATTATTTTTTTTTTTAAAGGGAGGGAGAGACAGGTAGTGGGACAGGGGCAGACAGAGGGAGAGAGAATCCCAAGTAGGCTCCATGCTGTCAGTGCAGAGCCTGACTTGGGGCCCAATCTCACAAACTGCAAGATCATGACCTGAGCTGAAGCCACGAGTCAGATGCTTAACCCAGCTGCTCCCAAAATTACTTATTTTTAATTATGGTAAAAGATACATAACATAAAATTTACCGTCACAATCATTTTAAACAATTGTAACATAATTGGCATATAACATTATATTAGTTTCAGGTGTATGATATAATAATTCTATATTTTTATATATTATAAAATGAATACCACAGTAAGTCTAGTTAATATCTGTCGCCATACATAGTTATGGAATTTTTTCCCTATGATAAGAACTTTTTAAGATTTACTCTCTTAGCAACTTTCAAATATGCAATACAGTATTAACTATAGTCATTATACTGTTTATTACATCCCTATGATTTATTTTTTAATTCGAAGTTTGTGCCATTTGACAACTTTCACCAATTTTGCCCATCTCCACATCCCCACCCCCGCCACCTCTGGCACCCATCCATCTTTTCTCTGTATCTAAGAACTTGTTTTGTGTTTGTGTTTGTTTTTTGTTTTTTTAAATTTCAGTTATAGGTAAGATCATATGGTATTTGCCTTTTCCTGTCTGATTTATTTAATTTAGCATAAGGTCATCCATACTGTTGCAAGTGGCAAGATTTCATTCTTTTTTATGGTCAAATAATATCCCATTGTGTGTGTGTGTGTGTGTGTGTGTGTGTGTGTGTGTGTGTGTATGTATATGTATGTACATATATATGTATATGTATATAAATGTATACATATATATATACACATGAATACAATGGGATACTATATATATACATATTGTATATATTATATATATGTATATGTATATATATGTATACATATTATATATGTACACATACATATATAATATGCATGTATAATATACATACATAATATGTATACATATATATTATATATGTATATGTATATATATGTATATATCAGATCCTTCTTATCCCTTTATCCACTGATGGACACGTTAAATTGTTTCCATATCTTGGCTATTGTAAATAATGTTGCATTGGACAAGGGGGTGAATTTTTTTTGAGTTAGTCTTTTCATTTTATTGGGTAAATATCCAGGATTAAAATGGCTGGATCATGTGGTGGTTATATCTTTAATTTTCTGAGGAATCTCCATTATTTTCCATCTTGGCAGCACCAATTTACATTCCTACCAGTGGTATACAGGGGTTTTCTTTTCTCCACATTTTTTTCTGTGCTTGTTATTTCTTGTCTTTTGATAATAACCTTTCTAACAAATGTGAAGTGACACCTCATGTGGCTTTGATTTGCATGATTAAAGAAGTTGAGCATATTTTCTCGTACCTGATAGTCATCTGTATGTCTTCTTTGGAAAAATTTCTATTTAGATCATTTGCCCATTTTTAAACCAGATTGTTTTGTGTGTTATTGAGTTGCATGAGGTCTTGGTACATTTTGGATATTAATCTCTTATCAAATATATCATTTGCAAATATTTTTGCTCATTTAGTGGGCTCTTTTCTTTTTGTTGGTGGTTTCCTTTGCTGTGCAAAAACATTTCTTTTGCTGTAATCCCACTTGTATACTTTTGTTGTCTTAGCTTTTGGTGTCAAATCCAAAAAATCACAACCAAGACCAATGTCAAGGATTTACATGTTTTCTTCTAGAAGGTTTATGGTTTCAGATCTTACATTCACACATTTAATCAATTTTGAGTTGATTTTTGTGTATTGTGTTAGACAGCAGTCCAATTTCTTTCTTTTGCATGTGGCTGTCCAGTTTTCCTAGCATCATTTACTGAAGAGACTGTCCTTCCTGCATTGTATAGTCTTGGCTCCTTGGTCGTAAATTAATTGATCATATATGTGTATGTTTATTTCTGGGCTTTCTACTCTGTTCCACTGATCTATGTGTGTGTTTTATGTCAATATTGTACTGTTTTGATTACTATAGCTTTGTAATATAGTTTGATATCAGGTAGCATGATGCCTCCAGCTTTGTTCTTCTTTCTTAAGAGTGCTATGTCTATCTGGGGTCTTTTGTGACTCCATACAAACTTCAGGGTTGCTTTTTCTATTTCTGTGAAAAATGCCACTGTAATTTTGATAGGGATTGCACTGAATCTGTAGATGGCTTTGGGTGGTTTGGATATTGTAACAATATTAATTCTTCTAATCCACAAACATTAAATATTTTTGATGTTATTTTTGATAATTTTTTAAGTGTTTATTTATTTTGAGACAGGGAGAGAGAGATAGAGAGCACACATGGGGGAGGGGCAGAGAGAGAAGAGAGAGAATCCCAAGCAGGTTCTATACTGTTAGCACAGAGTGCTACTGATGCAGGACTCGATCCCATGAAGTGTGAGATCATGACCTGAGCTGAAATCAAGAGTTGGACACTTAACCCAATTGAGCCACCCAGGTGCCCTGATAATTACCTTTGATGCTATTGTAAATGGATCATTTACTTAATTTCTTTTTCTGATAGTTCATTCTTAGTGTATAAAAATGCAACAGATTTTTTTAAGTTTATTTGTTTAGAGAGAGAGAGAGAGAGACAGAGAGAGACAGCGTAGGGGAAGGGCAGAGAGAGAGGAAGAGAAAGAGAATCCCAAGCAGGCTTTGCACCAGCAGCTCAGAGCCCAATGTGGGATTCAAACTCATCAACTGTGAGATCATGACCTGAGCTGAAACCAAGAGTCGGATGTTTAACCAACTGAATGGCCCAGGCGCCCCTGCAACAGATTTTTTAAAATTGATTTTGTATACTGTAACTTTACTGAATTTGTTAGTTCTAACAGGTTTTTTGGTGGAGTCCTCAGGGTTTTTGACACAAAATATCATGTCATCTGAAATAGAGACAGTTTTATTTCTCTCCAATTTGGATGCCTTTTCTTTCTTTTTCTTTTCTAATTGCTCTGTCTAGGACTTCTAGTATTATGTTGAATAATACTAGAACGTTTATTCCTGTTTTATTTCTGATCTTAGAGGAAAAAATTTTCAGCTTTCAGTGCTGAGTATGAAAATTTTCAGCTTTCACTGCTGATGCTTTGTCATATATGGTCTTTATTTTGTTGAGGTATGTTCTGTCTATACCCCATTTGTTGAGAATTTTTTATCATGAAAGATGTTCAATTTGATCAAATGATTTTTCTGCATCTATTGAGATGATCACATGATCTTTATTATTATTCATTTTGTTAATGTGGTATGTCACATTGATTGATTTATGGATCCCTGGTATAAATTCCACTTTATCATAGTGTATGAGCCTTTTAATGTGTTGTTAAATTTAGTTTGCTAATATTGTGTTGAGGAGTTTTGCATCTATGTTCATCAGGGACATTGCTCTATAATTTTTTTTTTTTCTTATGGTAACCTTGTCTGGTTTTGGTATCAGGGTAATGCTGGCCTCATAAAATGAGTTTGGGAATGTTCTCTCCTCATCTGTTTTTTGGAAGAGTTTGAGGACTGGTATTAATTTTTCTTCTAATGTTTGGTCGAATTCACCTATGAAGCCATCTGTTCCTGGACTTCTATTTGTAACGAGGGTTTTAATACTGATTCAATTGCCTTACAAGTAATTGGCCCGTCCATATTTTCTATTTCTTCATGATTCGTCTTGGAAGGTTGTTAAAAATTTATTCATTTCTTCTATGTTGCCCAAATTTGTTGGTATATAAGTATTCATGGTAGTCTCTTATGATCCTTGGTATTTCTGTGGTGTTGGTTGTAATGTCTCTGCTTTCATTTCTAATTTTATTTATGAGAGCCCTCTCTCTTTTTAACTTAGTGCTTTTATTCTTTTTCTTGAAAGATAATTTGCTGAGTACAAAATTCTAGAATGACACTTATTTTTCCCAAAGTCTCTAAAGACATTGTTATACTGTTTATGTCTCCCACTATTGTTGAGATATCAGGCATAGTCAAATATTTTTTGGGTGATCTGTCTTTTTCCCATGAAATATGCCACTGTATTTCTTTTTGAAATTTGCCAATATAATTGTGAATTTGTCTCTTTTTCCTTTTAATCTGCTAATTTTTGCTTCATGTATTTTGGGTTTTTGTTGTTAGAAGCTTATGCATTTGTAATTTCTAGATCTTCCTGACCAACTCTTTTATTACTATAAAATAACCATCTTTTTCTCTAGTACCATTTTTGTCTTAAAGTTTTCTTTGTGTTTTATGACTATAGTCACTTCAGATCTCTTATGGTTACTATTTGCATGGTCTGTCTTTCTTCATTTACTTTCAGTCAATTTATGTCTTAGATTCTAAAGTAAGTCTCTTACGTACCGCATATAGTTGGATCCTTACTTTTTTTACCCTGTGATTACAGTGTTTAGTCCACTTATATTTAGTGTATTTATTAATATGGTTAGGATTATGCCTGCCATTATTTGTTCTCTAAATGTTTCATATATTTTTTCTTCCTACTTTCCTCCTTTACTATCTTTAATGTTTAAGAAGTGTTAGTGTACTATTATTAACTCTTTTATTATTTTTAAACTTTACTTTTGAGTTATTTTCTTAGGGACTGTTCTATGGATTACAGTATTCATTTTAATTTATCACAATCTGCTTCAGGTTAATACTGATTAAGTTCCAGGAAAATACAGCACTTTTGCTTCAATCTAGCTTTACCTTCCCTGCCAACTTTGAACCATTATTGTCGTATATATTGCCTGTATATACGTGATAATCCCAATAATACAGCATTAAATTATTGTTTCATAAAATTTTATTTTTACATAAATTAAAAGAAAAAGGAAATATTTTAAGTCTTCATATACATATTAAGAATATTTGAGGGGCGCCTGGGTGGCGCAGTCGGTTAAGCGTCCGACTTCAGCCAGGTCACGATCTCGCGGTCTGTGAGTTCGAGCCCCGCGTCAGGCTCTGGGCTGATGGCTCAGAGCCTGGAGCCTGTTTCCGATTCTGTGTCTCCCTCTCTCTCTGCCCCTTCCCCGTTCATGCTCTGTCTCTCTCTGTCCCAAAAATAAATTTAAAAAAAAGTTAAAAAAAATTTAAGAATATTTGATTACTTCATATTTTCCTTTGAATTTAAATTACTATTGGCTGTCATTTCTTCTCAGATGAAAAAAATTTGTTTTTATCATGTCTTATAATTCATGTCTGTGAACAATGCATTTTTTGTCTTTGATCATCTGGGAATGTCTTTATTAAACTAATATTTTGAAGGATAGTTTTGCTAGATGTAGAATTCTTGGTTAATATTTTTTTCTTTCAGTACTTTGAAGGTCATTCCACTAATTTCTGGTCTCAATTGCTTCTGATCAAATGTCATATGTCAATCATTTCATCAGTCTTCTGTATGTGGTAAGTTATGTTTCTCTTGCTGTTTTCAAGGTTTTCTCTTCATCTTAGAGTTTTTCATTTTTGGTGACTATGATAGATCAAGGTGTGGATTGATATTCCTCTCTCTCTCTCTCATCTACTTGGGGTTCATTGTAGTTTTCATCAAAGTTGGGAAATATTGACCTTTAATTTTCTATCTGTTTCACTCTCTTGTCTCTTCCTAGGTTTTGCACTATATGTATGTTGGTACAACAGGTCACTGGGTTTTGTTTGTTTTTCTTAAATCTTTTTTTCTATCTGCTATTTAGATTGGACTATGTCTACTGATCTATTTTCAAATTCACAAATTCTTTTTTCCTACCACCTCAAAACTGCTATTGATCCATTCAGAATATTTTTTCATTTTGATTACTTTTTAAAATCTAGAATTTCCATTTGATTATTTAAAAAATTTTTTTGAAAACTCTTAGTTTTAAGTTTATGGAAAAATTAGACAGAAACTACAGAGACTCTCCATATACCCCCTGTCCTCTTGCACACGATTTTCTGTATTATTATCTTGCATTAGTGTGATACATTTGTTAGAGTTGATGAACCAATATTGATACATTATTATTAACTGAAGCCCACAGCATACATTAAGATTCACTCTTATGTTGTGCAGTTCTATGGGTTTTGCCAAATGCATAACGTCATGTAGCCACCATTAGCGTCAAACAAAATAACTTCACTGCCCTAAAAATCCCTTGTGCTCTACCTATTCATCCAGAGTTTCTGCTTCTTTCCCTTCTTGAACCTGGCAACTACTGATCTTTTTAATGTTTTTATAGTTTTGCCTTTTATAAAATGTCATACAATTGGAATCATACAGTTTCCTCAAACATTCTTATCTAATATGTTTCCTCCATGTCTCTCCATAGCTTTTGAGCTGATTTCTTCTTAATTGCTCAATAATATTCCATTGTATAGATATACCACAATTTGCTGATCCATTCACCTACTGAAGAACGTCTTGGTTCCTTCCAATTTTTGACAATTATGAACAAAAGGATATAAAAATTCATTTGCAGGTTTTTGTGTGGACATAAATCTACAAATTGGGAAAATACTTTGAAGTGTGACTGCTAGATCACATCATAAGCCTATGTGTAGCTTTGTAAGGAATTACAAAACTGCCTCCAAAAGTGGGTGTACCATTCATGATCCCTCCAGCAACAGATAAGAGTTACTGTTGCTCCGCATCCTTGCCATCCTTTGATATTGTCAGTATTTTTAGTTTTAACCATTCCACTAGGTGTGTACTGGTATCTTATTATTGTTTCAATCTGTAATCCCCTAACGTCATTTTCAAATGACGTTGAAAATCCTTTCATGTGTTTATTTGCCATCTATGTATCTTCTTTGGTGAGATGCATGTTCAGATCTTTTGTTCACTTTTTAGTTGGGTTGTTTGTTTTCTTACTGTTAAGTTTTAAGTGTTCTTTGTATAGTTTGGATGCAAATCTTTGATCACATATGTGTTGTGCAAATATTTTCTCCCAGTGTGTGGCTTGTCTTCTCATTATCTTGACTGTCTTTCACTGAGCAGAAGTTTTTAATTTTAATGAAGTACAAATTATGATTTTTTTCTTCATGGACCATGCTTTTAGTACTACATCTTTAAAAAAATTTTTTAATGTTTATTTATTTTTGAGAGAGAGAGACAGACAGACAGAGCATGAGCAGGGGAGGGGCAGAGAGAGAAGGAGACACGGAATCCAAAGCAGGCTCCAGGCTCTGAGCTGTCAGCACAGAGCCCGACCTGGGGCTTGAACTCACAGACCACAAGATCATGACCTGGGCCGAAGTCGGATGCTCAACTGACTGAACCACCCAGGTGCCCCTGTACTACATCTTAAATGATTTAAATATTTTAAGATTTAATCTTAAGTAATTAAAATATTTTCTCCTATGTTATCTTTTAGAAGTTTCATAGTTTGGGTTTTAGATTTAGGATACTGATCCATTTTGAGTTAATATTTGTAAAAGGTGTGAGGTTAGTGTCTAGATTCATTTTTTGGCATATGGATGTCCAGATGCTGAAGAGATTATTTTTTGCCCATTGAATTGCCTTTGTTCCTTTCTCAAAGATCAGATGACTATTGGGGTCTATTTCTGGGCTACTCATTCTGTTCCTTTGGTCTATTTTTCTGTTCTTTCACCAATGCCACATTGTCTCGATTACTGAAGTTTTATAGTAAGTCATAAAGATGGGTAGTATCAGTCTTCCAATGTGTTCTTCTCCTTCAGTATTGTATTGACTCTGCTTCGTCTTTTGCCTTTTTGTGTAAACTTTAGAATCAGTTTGTTGATATCCATAAGACAACTTACTGGGATTTTGATTGGGATCACACTGAATCTACAGATCACGTTCAAGAGAACTGACATCTTAACAGTATCGAATCTTCATATCCATGAATATGGAACTTCATTTCCTCTATTTGGATCTTTGATTTCTTTCAGGAGAGGTTCCTCATATAGATCCTGTACAGACTTTGTTAGACTACACCTAAGTATTCCAATTTTTTGATGCTAATGTAAATGGTGTTGTGTTCTTAATTACAAATGCCAATTGATCATTGCTGGTATATAAAGAAGCAACTCACTTTTTTATATTAATCTTGCATCCTGTGACCTTGCTGTAATTACTTATTAGTTCCAACAATTCTTTGTTGCTTCTTTGGGATTTTTTACAGAAATAATTGTTTCTTCTAAAAACAATTTCTATATTTGTACTGAGATTATATCTTAATGTTGCCATCTGTGTGGAATTGGAGGAAATATATTAGGAAAGATTTTTACACTGTAGTAAAAGACTCTTTATTTCATCAATTAAAAAATACCCATTACTTCTTTTAATAAACATTTGTTGGTCAAGCCTATATACTAGTGGCAGTAGAGAATTCAAGAAAACAAAGTCATAGTTCTTGATGATATTAGTAATTATATTAAACATCTCCTCATGACTCATTACATGTGTTTTAAATGCTTACCACTCTCAGTGCTTTATATATTTTATCATGTTTATCCTCATAAGCAACATATGAGACATGTACTTTAGCTATCATGCTTATTTTTAAATGACAAAACTGAGGTACAAAAAGGTTAAATAATTAGATAACATAAAGACTAGTAAGTAATGAAAGCAAGATTTGAAGCCTTGGGATCTGACTGCAGAGCCCATGTCCATACTATATGACATGATACTATGTAACGTCACACTATGCTATCATAGAGAGGAAGTTTAGAGTCTAATAAGAAGATAACAGATACAATACATAGAACGAAAGAATAAAGACTATGAAGAAATATTTGCTAAATCTCACTACAACAGCGTGGATAATAGGATCACTGTAAGGTGTGGTCAGATGGTCAGGGAAGCTTCTGAAAGACTTGGAACTTAAGTTGTCCTTAAGACTGACCTCAACCATGTGTGCGGAGGCACATAGTTTCTGATGTCACATTATGCGTTTTTGCTTTTTCAATAAATTGCTAACCCTTTTTAATGGCATGCTAAGAAATAAACTGAGCATACTGGAAAGTTTAAACCTTTTTATCTCTGAAGAATCAAGAAAGCATATCCTGTTTCTTTTCCCCACGTAAACAGGAAGACAACACTTCCCAGAACACCTTGCAGTTACATCGTGACCTTGGGACTGTATTCTGGTCTAAAGGATGTGAGTGGGACTTACGCTGTAATTTCTATACCTGGCCATAAACCTCCCAAATACTTATACAAATTCTTTTCCTTCCAAGAAGATTGTGACACTACAAGATGAAAGAAACTACTTAAAAGAGAGCCTCCAGAAGAGCCACCTGACTGTTATGTAACTACGACAAGAGAAATAAACGTATGATTGTTTTAAGCTGCCTATATGTAGGGGTTGCTTGTTACAGCAGTTAGTTTTAATTACCCTGACTAATGAAACACATGAATGCTGATCAGCAAAGTTATCACACAGTCCTTTATAGGAAGTGTCTTGGATCATTCAGGAAAGTGTCTCTGTAGCCCTCAAAATTTCCTTTTGCCTCATTGTTTCCTATCTTTTTCTTTGTTGGTTCTGGGGATTTTCGAGAGTGACGCAGACTGTATGCAAGTCAAAAGAAAAAACTTGGCTTAAGGCTACTTTGATAATCATATACTATTTTAGGGTTAATATGTACGATAACAGAAGCATTATTATAACCGTTAATACTCATTGAACAATTTATATTAATTTTTGCTCTGTGTATTTTTGTTCCTTACATTGTTTAACTTTCAAAAAATATAAGATGGCCATGACCATTACTCTTCAGCAGCAGTTCAATGTGGTTTTAACACCACTATAAAAAAACTCTTAGTACTCAAAATGATTTTCAAACTTCTGGAAAAAAAAAACAGTACATTTTTCATGTGTGAAGATGTAACTTGGCCATATTTCATCAGCACTGATTTTTGCAAAGTTTTGAGAATCTTTCCTGAAATACTAAAAACTACTTTTCTATCAGACTTGAGATTTGTTGCTGAAGCTCATGAGTTAGATGCTGCATTGATCTAATAGACCATTAAGTGGCAAAATAGTACAATTTATCATGCCCACATGGGATTGTGGGACATTCTCTCTACTGCTTTGGGTCCCTGTATATATTTTCTCATTTTTTTTTACATAAGAGGCTGATGATAGAGGAGTTCTCATTTCGGTCTTTTGTTTCCAACCAGCAAATGCATGTAAACAAGCAATTATTTTTGAAGTAGTGTACTTTCTCCTATGTTGTTTAAAGCAATGATTTGTTTATTTCAAACTGTAAACTCTATGTTCTGCCTATAAAACAAATTTCCTTTTGCATGAATATGAGGACACATAGTCTCTCTAAGTTAGCTAGTAAAAATCTCTCTCTTGCCATAGTGTATTAAATAGGTTATTAAATTCCATTTACTTACGTGCATGCAAGTGCCTCTGGCTTAAAAAAAAAAAAAAATTTCTACAGATGCTATTTATCCAAAATCAAAATTGTCTTTTCTGGGTGGCCATGAAACAAAGAATCAAAGAGTCATGACCCTTATGTAAGGAAGGAAAAACAAATAAACAAAACTCAATTTACATAAAAATGATGTCATGAAGCTCCGCAGGATGTGGTGGTATCTCATCCACTGCCTCTCAAAAAATATATACAACAAATAACATTTTAGGCACATTAACCTGCCTGTTTTATACTTAAGTGGGAGAAGTGGGTTGAATCCTCTCAGACAGGGACACATCCAAGGGTTAACAGCATTATCTTGGGGCTGACTCTCTACTTCACTATGAGCACACTCATATTCTTTTCTAGCTTCGTATTTCTTTCTTCAGCCTCTTCCTCAACTCCTACTTCCCTCCCCTTAGGGTAACCCTTGCCATACCTATGACCAAATTTCCCTCCTCTCCCTACACACCAGTACAAGCTTCCCTGTCTTTGTCCCATGTGTAAAACTCACCGGATCCTCATCCGGTCTATGTAACTCCTGAACTTATCTGAAACCTCATCCTGAACATCACAGGACCTTGCTGAGGTGACTGTGGAGATGAGATGAGAAGTGGACGCTATCTACAAACAACAGAGCCACTCAGGTAAGCCGGTGGTATAGAGCTTTCAGTCAAATACAACCAATTCTCATTATTTACAGTAGGTTCAGTCTATAAGATCCACGGGAACACTGAATTAGCATGTACTGAACCACTGCTCCTAGGAGAAATACAAGGTACAGTTTATGAGAGCCTCCTGTCACATTTTCATCAACTGATCAGTATAAAACCTTGTTTTATGTATCTTTGTTTAAGGATACCTCCGTTTATATATGTTGTTGATTCATTAACATGGAACACACGGCCAACAGTGCTATAACTCATGCCGGAATGAAGGTTATCTAACGCCCATATTTTCTCTACAAGGCACATCACATCAAAGTTCTTGTGCTTTGTAACATTCCAGAGCACTCTGCCCTATGCTTCGGGCCATTTTAAACAGTGAAACCACCAACAAATAGCACAAAATTGAGAAAAATGTGGCACTAAACAGACCGTGAAAAGGACACTTGTATGAACTGAAACAAGGAGGCACAGTATTGCCTTGTTTGACCTCAGATGGCAACACACACTTGGGGTGACTCAGATTTTTTGCCACTCTGTGCTTTCTGTGAATGGACCACAAAAACACTCTTAAGCATTGACGTTGAGATTACAAATAAATATTAGTGAGTTGGAGAATGGGCAAATACAGACTCCGTGAAGATCCACTGTATTTAAATCATAAAAATGTTAGGGGCCAGAATGTTATCAGTGACCCCAGAAAAGGCTCCATTTTTAAAAGGTACATTTTCAGGGTGCCTGGGTGGCTCAGTCAGTCAATTAAGTATCCAACTCTTGTATTTGGCTCAGGTCATGATCTCATGGTTCGTGTGATCGAGCCCAGCAATGGGCTCTGTACTGACAGCGCAGAGCCTGCTTGGGATTCTCTCTCTCTCTCTGCCCTCCCTTGCTTATGTGTGCGCACATGCATGCGATCTCTCTCTCAAAACAAATACATTTTAAATCAACAAAATCATAAATAATAAAAGGTGCATATTCTACTGGCCAAGGCATGTGGAAATCAGTGACAGCTTCATCTAACCAGTTTAAATTTTTGTTAAAACCGCATTTTAAAAGCCTTGCATTCTCTTTGTCTCTATAGAGTGCTTCTAAATTATAGTTCGTCATAATGGGCATTATCATCCAACTTCCTCTGAAATCTGACCTTTCTTTAAATCCCAGGCCTGCAGAGTTCTAGCAACTAAACATAGAGTTCACTATTGTCTTTAGGGAAATCCCTCATTCGGAGGCACAAGGGAGACTTTTTCCCACTAATCCTGAAAGAAGAGATAACTATCTTACCATCCAACACCTTGGTTTTCTGTGACTCGGTTTTCTTGTGGATTTCTCTTCATCCTGATAGATTTATGCAAAATGACATTCTTTGAACTTTTTTCTTGGCTGAGTCTTAGCAGGGTCAAGGAAAGCACAGGATTGGTGTCTGTGGTGAGCATGGGCACGGAGAAAGAAGTCTTGTGCTGGAGAATTTCTGGAGGTGTGAGCTGGGGTTTCAAATTGTGAAGTTGGATGTGGAGCCAAAATCCTGGGTTTACCTGGATTGGTTTTTTCTTTAGGATTTACATTGTGACCCATTTCAATGGGAGTTTAAAACCATGTTTCAAAGTCCCTTTTAATGACGAATCCTGGAATATTCTCAGAAAGTCAACATGATCTTTTTCACAAGGACTCAGAAGAACTACCACCAACACTACCTGTCTGCAGAAACACCTTAGATCTGCTTTAGATTGCAAAATGAAAATAAATTTTCAAAGTGTTTTTCAAGTTGCCTTTAGGTTTTGTTCAATGTAGAAACGTTTTCTGTTTTCTTTACTTTTTTTGGTCAAATGAAATGCCACCGTCGATTCTTTATGAAGATAGAATCATGCCGTCAGATACTTGGGGAAAGAAAACCCACATGAAATGTTTACCCAGATGTTAGGGGAGAAATGCTGGTTTAGAAAAGTCTTTGTTCTGCAGCTAAGGCTGCCATGGTTCTCCCATCACATCAATGTTTGCTTATACGGTTTAATGAATGAGAACACGCTGACCAACAATGCACGAGAACAACGGAATACCAAGTGAAGAACAAAACTGCTTCAGTGAGAGGTGAAGAAGGGCAAAGGATCATGAAATGAGCTTAAAAATGTCTTAAGTCAGAGCACTAAGTTGAGAGTTTCATTTTCCTTGTAATTGATTTCTTTTGCTTCAAGAGAAGTCCACAACCAGTTTGAATCTCGTTTCTACCATGTTAACACGGAATCTCGTTTCTACCATGTCAACCTGTCACAGTCTTCCACCTCAGGATGTTTAGTGGCTCAGGGGCATGCTTGATGAAGACAACTGCTTAGAAGAAAATGCCTTTCCAATGTCTGGAGGTCCCATGTGTAATGCTGCTAAGAGGTTTTACGATTCACCTCTGCCTGGCTTACTAGCTGTGTGACCTTGGCCAAGTGACTTAGCCTTCTAAGGTTGTCTCCTCAACTGCAGACTGGAATTTATTGCTGAAGTTTATTACCACATTTAATTGTTACTAGATCTTAATAAGAGAATGGATTTACAGCCTTTGAGTGCCTTGCGTTCAAGAAGTACTCACTGTTGATATATTATTTCTGCATCATAATCCCATCTTTTGGTCATTCTGCACTTCCTGTGCCTTCCCCCATAGACAATGGCCAGCTGGAGCCCACATCCCAGGGAAGGAGTGTTTGGGATGACAGATGCCTCAGGAGCAAGAGAACTTGTCCAGGGCCAGAAAAGCAGCCAGGAACCAGAGGGGAAAAGAAGTTAGCAAAATGCAAAGTGTCTTTATTACAACTCCTCTGGTTTTAAGGTTTCCATTTCTTTTCAGCAAATGTGTTTTCTTCCTCTCATGGAACTAAGAACATATGTGCTGCCTGGCAGCTGATTTCTGCAACTCTTAAAGTCAGGGTTGGAGAAGGATGACTCACAATTTCTTACACTGCACGTGTGAAATCCTTCAAAAAAATATGGATGGAGGAAGAGCCATAGGATTTTGGATGATACTCTCAATTGCTTTTCAATTAAACTAGCAAAAAAGAATTGATTGATTGCTTCTATTTCTGACCTTTTTTTAAGCTACTCGTATTTAAATTTTTTTTAACTTTTTTGTTTATTTTTGAGAGAGAGAGACAGAGACAGAGAGAGACAGTGACAGAGTACAAGCAGGGAAGGGGCAGAGAGAGAGGGAGACACAGAACCCGAAGCAAGCTCCAGGCTCTGAGCTGTCAGCACAGAGCCCGACGCGGGGCTCAAACACATGAACCATGAGATCATGACCTGAGCCAAAGTCAGACGCTTAACTGAGCCACCCAGGCCCACCTAAACTACTAGTATTTAAAGCAGCATAAAGAGATGGGTTGAACAAAAGGTAATATCACTGAGAAGAACAGAAAAAAAGGTAACATTTGTAAAGCATTGCAGTTTTCCAGTCATCTTATTTATTTGGCCTTATGGCATCCTTGTGATGCAGGTTTTATCAGTGACAAGGAACAAGTCTCCCAGGGATTACAAAGCTACTGAGACTTTAGCCCCTAGAATTTTATTGACTCTAGGCATAGAGTTCTTTGCACTATATCACATGCTTTTTTTCAAGATTCACACAGTTCAGCTTTGATTAAAATTAAACTAACATAAAGTAGAACATGATACCTGTTAAAATAATACATTTGAGGAAATGGTCTTCAGTTATCACTGTAACTGATCAGGCATGTGACAGACCCTTTACAAGATATACAGTCCCTAACTTCCATGCAGAAAACACCAGATCAAATGGTGCAGTATGGTGGACGGGGTGTCAGTGATCAAGCCCGACGACCTATGGACAACACTCTGACAGAGCACTTAACACAGAGAGACTCATTCAGTGCCTTGAGTTTTCTTTCAAAGAAAGTATTTTTCACATCGTATACAAGTTAAACAAGAAGTCCACAAGGGTCCTTTATTGCCCTTGAAGTAGGCAACAGACCTGACAAATATCTCCTCTAGGCAATTTCTTCATCACACATTCTAGGGAATGCTCCCGGCAGGAGGCACGTGTACGGTCCGTGGCAGTTCTAGAAGCCCAAGGAGGGCTGTGTAGAGAAGGGAAATAAGGCACACAGCAAAGCAGGACTTGGAGGCGATCTATCCTGGCCCGAAGAGCTGCCATCACAGATCGACACGGCGGCTTTTCATGAGCAGAACTCCTAAGCTTGGAAAACAGAACTCCCAATAACTCCTGCAACAGAGGCCAGGGGAGGCGTTCGGAGCCAGATGCGCTAACTAGTCTACGTTTCTGCTTCATTCTAGAGTCAGTTCAAATCCTGGATTCACCCCTTAATGACTGCATGACTTTGAGCAAAGCGCTTAAACTTTGCGTAGTCCCGTTTCCCTGTGTGTAAGTGGAGCTAACAACACCTCCCTGTGCGAGCTTGGGAAGATGAAAAGATACGGCATATGCAGCACAGCACGCGGCACATAGTAGACACAGAATAAGTAGTAGTTATTACTCTGTACCATTGTGATTATCCGCAACCCCGGGATTTCTGGCATCACCAAAGCTATAATTTAAAACACGTGTATTCTTCACATGCTAGCAAACTAGTTCAAAGCCTGTTTTTCAAATACATTATCTAGTTTGGGCTTAAAAAAAAAATCCACGTACATGTTCTGCACCGCTTATCAAAGGCTCTCCATAATGCTTACCCAAGGGTAAGTCAATTACACAGGATAATGTTCTGCCTTCTATTATTCTTCTTGAACCACATTCCATGCGGCAATGGGTCAATTTCTTTACTTCCTCTTTCCTCCTACCACATACCATACCCTATAAAGATGCCAGTTAAGTTTTAGCCCTCTTTTGAAAGTGAATTTTCATTTCTCCCTCTCTCTTTTTTACATTATTTAAAGTTGTTGCAAGGTCTTTTAGTGTCCTCCAACCCCAATCCATGCAACAAAATAGTAATGGGAGAAAATTATTAGTGCTTTAGCCAGAGTCCTCCTGCTGAGCACAATGACTTTGTAATGAACTCTGCCTCCATAAACGGTTGACTCTTTGATCTCTGGCTGCTTGTACAACTGTAAAGAGAAAGGCATTCCAGCCCAAACCACACAAAGAGAGAGGAACACAGGTTATTTATGGGAGCCCACTGACTCTAAGTTTAGCCTGGCTCTTTCAAGATTCAAGTACACACATCATTTTGACTGCCAGATCTGCTCCCTCCCTTTATGGTGTCTGATGGGACTGTAGTTTAGGAATGTCTGATCTCTGGCTTCTCTCTGGGGTGAGAAAGGTAGCTGGCTTGGCAGTGAGACAGACACAACAGTATTTATAGAGACAGTAGAAAATCGAATCCATATGCCTACAAGGGGAAATCAGAGTAAATCACCAGGAGCTAAGAGGACTTCTGAATTCCCTTTCTCAGGCCATTTCAGTTTCCGGACAAGAAAAAGCAGGACCTCGATGCCCCAAATCCAGCATCCACATGCCTCTTTTATCCGACAGTGTTCCACCAACACTGTCACTTTACAGAAAGAAAAGAAATGCTCTCTTTGGTTCCTCGAATTCAGAGGCTATTTTGCAAGTCTGACTCTTGCATTACTGAGTGAACTTTCTGTGGTGGAGTTGGTACAAACATGGGAGCCATGAATTCCCAATTGTGGAGTCACTGAAGCTAAGTTCGGTGACTTCTTGTCAGTGATTCTCAGATCATGATGTTCTTAGGTGCTTTGCAACATGGCTGAGTATTGATTCACACTGCTCAATAAAGCAAAACTCAAGTTGAACAAAGACTGTGCTGCGATAGGATAGATGTATTCTCTTTCCTAACTCCCTCTGATCAAATATCAAAATTTCACAATATGGTGTCCGAACGGGGAAGGCTGGATGAAGGCTTTTTTTAGTGTAAAATATTGACCTAATGAATTTGGGCCAAATAAACATAGCCAAAGCTGGGAGTCAGTTTGGTCATCTCATTCACTCATTCCAAACCCTCAAGTCCACCTACCTGTACGAGGCTATTCTGGGCAAAGCAAAAGAACCTCAATGAAATTGGCAAATTTACTTTGCTACTTTTGTGGGAGCCTGGCTCTGAACAAAATCAGATTATTTGGGTTGGCCTAAAAGGGCCTTATTTTTTATTCTTTCTATTCAGTCCATAGACAAAGCCATTAGAGACCTACAAAGGTCCACGTACCATTTGCCAAAAGTTCACGTTTTTTCAACATTCTCTTTTTTTCTTTTCTTTTTTTTTTTTTAATTTTTTTTTCAACGTTTATTTATTTTTGGGACAGAGAGAGACAGAGCATGAACAGGGGAGGGGCAGAGAGAGAGAGGGAGACACAGAATCGGAAAGAGGCTCCAGGCTCTGAGCCATCAGCCCAGAGCCCGACGCGGGGCTCGAACTCACGGACCGCGAGATCGTGACCTGGCTAATGTCAGACGCTTAACCGACTGCGCCACCCAGGCGCCCCAACATTCTCTTATTCCTTAGTCGTTATGCTGGCTTTAGGCCCGAGTCTGAATGCAAAGACGGGTATATACGTGAATATAAAACATGCCCTGAAAAGTATCACATACATGGATGGCACTGACTGCAAGCCCAGAGAGAGAAAGGACAGCTTGAAGAACAAAACTGCCGCATATCAGAGTAAATACATATTGGAGGAAGACCAGAAGGTTCAACTCAGACATTTTGTTCCACTGGGCTCTGGGAGGAACTAATCAAAAAGCCAAGTTTTACAGATAGACCGTGAGCTCATAATTCATTCACTGTTAAGATGATGAATGTTTACCTTAGGACTTAATAAAAAGAAAGACCTTACCTAAAAAGAAAATGAAGAGAAGTCCTCCGCAGATAAGTAATGCAGTCCTTTGGGGACAATACCCAGGGACTCTGGTTGGGGCTCAAACTGTCTCTGAGACACAGCATACACAGTGCGATCAGTACAAAGTTAGGACCTCAGTTTCTCCACCTGAAAAATACAAATAATAATGTCACCGTTTCCACCAAGTAACTGCTGAGTAACTAGAAATTCATGCTGATTAAAAAAACAAGGAAGAACACAAAATAAAATGCATATACACCTGTAGCACAGAATGCCTTGTAATCACACATACAAGGTACAAGGCCTTTACAAGATACCCCAAATTAGAGGTTTCGACTTCTAGTTTTCCACAAAACATTAGTTGCGCACTACAAAGGAGGGTAAACATGTGAAGCTAGATTAGCCGTGAAAATAAAAGCAAGTTTACGGGGCACCTGGGTGGCTCAGTCTTGAGAATTTGACTTCAGTTCAGGTCATGATCTCAC
This sequence comes from Felis catus, assembly GCF_018350175.1. Classification (NCBI taxonomy): domain Eukaryota; kingdom Metazoa; phylum Chordata; class Mammalia; order Carnivora; family Felidae; genus Felis; species Felis catus. The sequence goes on along the minus strand of NC_058374.1, from coordinate 22,719,308 downwards.
AGTTCTTGGGTTCGAGCCCTGCATCAGGCTCTCTGCTCTCAGCACAGAGCCTGCTTTAGGTCCTCTATCCCCCTCTCTCTTTGCCCCTCTCCAGCTTGTGCTCACTCTCTCCCAAAAATAAATAAGCATTAAAAAAAATAAGAGCAAGTTTGTGTAGTTGAGGGTGGAAGGAAATCAGGGGAGGCCAACTAAGAGTTGAAGAGCCTGAATGAAAGGCTGAATGATCTCTGATTCGCCTCTTTGCTCCTTTTGCTGGGGAGTGATGGTCAGGCACCATTGCTGTATCCTTGTAAGAGCCTGCTGTGCTGACATGCTTGGGTTCCACTAGCCCTGCTGTGCCCAGAGGGAAATAACCATGGCACTGTGGGAAGACAGGGGTGGGGGGTGTGCTCCACTAAAGAAGATGAGCTGTTCTACATACAGATTTTGAAATCATGGGCAAGGCCAAGAGGGACCTCTTCTGTGAAGGACTATCCCAGGATCCCTGAGGAGCCCCAGAAAATTGAACTTGACATTGTAATCTTCCCCTGAAGTCAGCAGATTCCTACACTTCTGGAAGCTGTGGTGAGTTTAGTTGATATCTGTGAAATGAGTGCACACAGGGTAGTACAGCCCTTTAGAACATTTCCCCAAATGGAAATCTGTTTATATCAACCCTTATTAAAATCCAGAGAAACACATTTCTAAATGGAAAAAAAAATCATGGATGAAACTATGAAAAAGTCATTGAACACAATTAAAATGTATCACAAACACATTGAGTCTTGATACTAAAGTAGCCATGTTATTAAAATTTGAACTATGCCACAATTAAAATATATCACAAACATTTTTGAATTGTGACCCTGAAATAGCCATGTTAGTAAGTTTTTAAAACACTGGCTATGTTCACACTACTTAGATTCTTTCTTGTATTGAGTTCAAATAGTTATAAATGCTATTATGGAGAATAGTCTTCCAACTTGGCTGATCTACATTCCAGGTTCTCATGATGGTTCTACTACTGCTTTATCATGGGACTTTATGAATATTCTTATTTAGTCTGGGTTCTTCCTTTTAATACTTGCTCAACTCACCACACTAAGCTCCATTAGCCACTGGATGACAAAAATTATGAAATCCCAAGAACTGAAAATCACTATGCCAACTACCTTTAATAAGGAATCCTACTAAGCCCACTAGTATCACTATTAATCCTGATAACAACTCTCAGAGACAGGCAGAATGGATCCCCCATTATTCACAAGGAATGAGAGTCTCTACATTAAAAATTATACTCTTATCAAACAACAGACCCAGGATGTGAACTCAGGTCAGTCTGACTTCAAAATCCAAGATCTTGGGGTGCCTAGGTGGCTCAGTCAGTTAGGCGTCTGACTCTTGATTTTGGTTTGGGTCATGATCTCGCGGTTATGAGCTCAAGCCCCGCATCAGGCTCTGCTCTGGGCACGAAGCCTGCTTAAGATTCTCTCTTCCCCTCTCCCTCTTCCCCTCCCTCAACTCACATGTGCAGTCTGTCTCTTTCTCTCTCTCTCTCTCTCTCTCTCTCTCTCTCTCTCTCTCTCTCAAAAAGAAAAAAAAAAATCCAAGATCCTTCCACTTGCATAAACCACAGGCCAGGCCAAGGAGTGATTATTTTACTAAATAATTTTTTTTAACATAGCTATTTAATTGCTTCATTACAATAAAGACAAGTACTAGTTTATTCTGAGAGCCATGCACTGCTCCCCACATATCAGCTCATGTGATCAACATGACAACCCTACAAGCTAGGCATTATTAGCCCCATTTCATAGATGAGCACACTGGCGCTCACAGAGGAAAAGTTCTCCAGGGTCAAATGTGGTGAACTCAGACTAACCGGAGTAGGTGATTAAAAAGTGTATTATAGGGCGCCTGGGTGGCTCAGTAGGTTAAGCAACCGACTTCGGCTCAGGTCATGATCTCGTGGTCCGTGAGTTCGAGCCCCACCTCGGGCTCTGTGCTGACAGCTCAGAGCCTGGAGCCTGTTTTGGATTCTGTGCCTCCCTCTCTCTCTGACCCTCCCCCATTCATGCTGTCTCTCCCTGTCTCAAAAATAAATAAACATTAAAAATTTAAAAAAAAATAAAAAAATAAAAAAAATAAAAAGTGTATTATAGTTTGCTTTCAAATAGGTATAGTTTTATTACTTTTACACAAAGTAACTTCCATTACACTAGTACATATGGCCAAGTAGAAGCCCTTAATGGATTTTCTTATAATGAATGAATAAGAACATTGGCAACCATTTGGTTGTAAAGGGCAAATGAGTGCACTGAAGGTACCTGGTGTTACTTGAAAAATCTCATCCTCAAATAAAATTAAAAAGGCCCTGAAATATTTTGAATATTCATACCAAACTTGTAAGATTTTGGAAAAGAGACTTTACTCAAGTAACTATTAACTTCAAACCAGCTGACCTTCTACTACTTTGAAGTTTAAAGACTTCGAGACAAAACCACCGAGTCTGATCGAGTGAAATTTTGTTGTTTGACTACTGCAAGTTTGTGTTAGTGGCAGAATTATGGAAAACACCTATGACTCAGAGGGACATGTTAATCACCAGAGTCCTCCTATGCTGTCCCATTTTCATGAGAAAAGCAATTGTGAAACTTGCCTCTTTTTGCAACAGGATTTCTCCCTCTGATCCACTGGCTACCAGTCAAATTTTCTCATTTCAGAAATCCAAACTGGCTGCATAACTAAATACAATAGGAGAGTGTAAGGTGAGATTTCTCCTAAATGGGAAACAATTGATGCTATTCAGAGTTAAAAACAAAACAAAACAAAACAAAAAACATTTGAAGAGTATAAAGGTCAGAGAGACTTACTAATTTAGTTGCTATTAAATACTCATATAAACCCTTTGCTAGTTATTGCTGGTTCCATGGGAAGCATGGTCATATCTGAAGTTAAAAACAATGACACCATCCCATCCAACATGCAGGCTGTATTCCTCAATGCCTGATGCCAACCTCACAAAGGAATACTTTACTGAGTTGAACTAAAAAATACTAGAAAATACTACAATATACTAACCACGCTCGCAGCAGTGTTATGAAATCTGCAGTAGCCTTAATAAATTGGTGCAGGGCACGTGGAATTTTTATTAGCCAGAGTTTCTAATGCATTTTCCCTCTATAATGAATATGGGAGGGGTTGGGCGGCAGGGGGAGCTGTCCACAATTCAAGGCCCCTGAGATATTTGGGAAATTCTGTCTACTGTACAGACTTGAAGTTTATTTTATTGAATTAAATCACCAGGGAAAGGACATTTGTTAAACTTTGGAACAAAACAAACAAAAAAGAAGACGACTTTGTTAAGGGTAAGTCTTTTTTTTTTGTTTTTTTTTAAATGAACTTACTCATCATGGTTTGGAGGCAAAGGAGAAAAACCCAAATGGAGGATAAATTTTTTAAAAAGTTGAGAGACAGTTCCTAGGGGTGCAGAGGGGTGGCATGGATAGGATCCAGAACACTGGCAGAGAGACTGATTTTAGAAAAGAAAACGAAAGGCCCCCTTCCCCCTACTTTCCCCTCTTGGCTTTAGGGAACCATAAACAAAACCAGTCAATGTGCCCAAAGGGCAGTCACTCTGGGTGTCTATGGGCATGGCTTCCCCCCCTTCCCTCTTCCACTAGTCCCTGTATCTCCCATGCCATCAAATTTTCAGGGGGAGGAAGTGAGAGCAGGAAAGAGAAACAGGGCCCCAGAAACAGATTCTCTGGAAGGAAATATGTGGCCATTGATGCTTGAAGACTTTAATTCCCCCCATGAAAGTGCCATAGAAACACTGTCAGACAATTGAGGGCCTGGGCCTGTGTACTCTGTATATCAGGAATTATATGTAAAATATACATTTGACTTCCAGTGAATAAAATGAATTGTCATGGTAGAGAAAGTTTCACATAGGGAATATTATCCTGAAGCCTTCCAGCTTGAGCCTCTCCCTTATAACTACCCACCACAAATTATTTTCATAATAAAAATGAGTTCTGAGAACAAACTAATTACATGGGAGAGCAACTTATACTTCACTGCAGTTTTCACAGTATTTTTTTCATCAAATATGAGTTAGCCAAAGTAATTAGGAAAAATGATTAGCAAAGCTCTTTATTGAAAATGGATCCAAGTCATGTAAAAAAAAAAAAAAGCATTTCTTTCTTGAAAATGGCTTTCAACCTACATTTTCCTCCAAGCAATAATCTGTGTTCCCTTCCACAATAGCTTTTTGGGGACATGTGGTAATCTGAGAGAATATAACTCTTCTCCTGAAATAATACCAAGTTCTCCTTTCATGGTAGCACTTTCTGTAAGCTGGTAAAACATCTTGAAATGTGGGTGCTTCTTCGTAACAGAGCAATGAAAGAACAACACTGCTGAAATCTGAGTACAAACCATCTATAGAGGTGAGCCTCAGGAATCCTTCTAAATCTGAAAAAGCTTAGACCACTAAGGTGTGCTATTTTTCAGTTCACAAGGAACACTGAGCTTTCACAAAATAAAAGTGGGTTTTAAAGGCATTTATGTGCATCTGCTCTTTATACCTTACATTTCCAAATATTTTGGATGCTTAGGAGTAAGCACGAAGAAAGCCCATCTGGCCGAAATTACATTTTCCCATGTGAGCAACTTCAGGGTCGCTAGACATTCCACGGTGTGAGTTTAAACTGGCATCTCTTTGTTTTTGTGTGTGTTGGGCACTTGGGCCTATAGAAACATTTGACTACTAAAGAAAATCCATAAAACCAACTAAAAGGAAAGTTAAAACTCATTTTTTAATGTCTTAAATTTTTATTTTATGTGCAAGTTGAGACAAAATTGATTAGTATTGCTTCCTGTTATTTCATGATTATTTTATTATTTAGATCTTCCTTAAAAATGCAGCTTCTAAGCACTCTGGCGTGGCCATTAGCATTTCAGGTGAACCAGCAGACTTTTTCCCTCCACCTTTCCTTTTTTTTTTTAAAGTTTATTTATTTGGGAGAGACAGGAGACAGAGTGCACAAGTGGGAGACACAGAATACGAAACAGGCTCCAGGATCCAAGCTGTCAGCACAGAGCCCAACACGGGGCTCGAACTCACGAGCTGTGAGATCATGACCTGAGCCAAAGTCGGACGCTTAACGGACTGAGCCACCCAGGCATCCCTCTTCCACCTTTCCTTTAACAAACTACCGTGTGGCTATTTTGTGTCAGGCACTGTGCCAGTTGTTGTGTTCACAATAAAAAAGAGAATTATCTGCGTCCTACATAATAAAGCCACTTTGTTCTCCAAACCCTATACCTTCCCGTCACCCTAAGGCAAGAAGGGGGTATAAACAAAATGATAATAATTTGCCTTTGGCATTCCTTGTTTCCTGAAGAACATAAAGATAAGATGCTTTCTGAACGTCTTTGAACGGATTGTGTCTGCTTCACATAAAGGCAAGAAGGGCTGGGTGACCTTCTGGACTCATTCAAAGGTGGAGGTGAGCAAAAGAATGAGGTCAAGGGGCTCCTTCTCTGTGAAACAGGACACAGGCCCCTATGCTGAGGGTTCACATCAGTGTTGCAATACCAGTTGAATTTGCAAAATATATTTTCATCATTTGTGACATTCATCACAGCATCCCATTGAGATGGGCCTTTTTATTACTTCCATTTTACTCCAGAGAAATAAGAAACAAGAGGTTAAATGACTTTCCCAAAGTCAATAATAGACCTGGGACAGGATTAAGAGTTTATAAATCCCTAACCTGTGCTAAGCGCACTCAACCATACACTTAACCTTGCCAAAAAATAAGGGCTCAATTTTGCTGTTTAACTAATTAGAATTAAGACACATTAGGCAAGAACATAGCACCTGGTTCATGGAGCAATGACATTATTTTATTGCTGGTTCAATCTAAAAGCTCAATGTTCTTCCAAACTCTTCAGTGCTTTTATGAGACAGTTCCTGGATTATCAACTCAACTGGTGTCTATTCCCATGCATCATATATTTGCAAAACTTCCTAAGAAAACATTTCTTAGGAAATAATGAAAACTGTAAGAAAAAGGCAAAACGCTCTCTTAATAACGAGGAAGCGGTTTGCCCTAATTTGGTTATAACATACAACATATATTTGGCACTTGACGGGTATTATCCCCAAATCTGAGATTATGAACATGACAGGTTCCCTAAACGGTAATGGTCCTGGAAACGACCCTATTGTTTCTTCTTTCCATTTTCCAAACTGACCAGTTATTCCCTAAAAGCTAACAGAGTGCTAGGAAACTGGTCCTTCTGTTATCTTGGCTGACCCCCTGGGGGACCATAAGCTCTTCAGGGCAAGAGCTATGCCATTCCCAGGGCCAGAGCTGAACTCATCTGAATATGAAGCTGTCTTGGTATATCATGGTATCCTTGTATATTACTACATTTTAATAACATGGACTGAAGGCAAAGTTTTACAAGACACAGGAAAGCAAGTTTTCTCTTTTACAGCATAGGGCGGGGAATCACATAATTTGAAATAATGCATTCCTATTTCAGATGGTGAAACCAGTGAAAAATGGCCATTTCAGATGAGAAAATGAATGGCGACATACTCCCAGTAAAATTGAATTTGGTATTGGTTTTAAGGGAAAAGTCCAACCTACTCTTAATGATGCTGTCAGATTTACTAAACATTTCCACAACTTTAAAGTTTAAATGCCACCTAACGGTTTTCGTGAAGCTCCTGTACAGGGACAGAAAAGGTTGTGTGGTTTGGATTCGACTTTGGTCAAGACTGAAATAATGAGTAGTGGACATACTGCCCCCTGGTGGTGTCATGCTCAACTATGAAACTTCATCAATCTTGGCGTGAAAGATTGGCTTTTCCTTTGGCTTCTGTAGCAACACCTTCAAGAGAGCCTTCTGACATTAGTCTTAGAAAAGAATTTAGTCTCAGGCACCAACTCAGCTTTCATATACTGCCTCTGTTCCATTCTCCGAAGCTTGCTCTGAGTAGCAGGGAGGAAGGCAAACTAATCATGAGGGGAATGTTGGGAGTCCAGTGTAGAACCAGCGACCCTGAGAACCCATGTGTGAGATGGTGTTGGGAAGCGGGACTGTCCTAGATCTGAAAATCAGCACAGATGAACCTCCGTATCATCAGCCATCCCTGAGCCCCCATTCCTCAGACTCCTATCCCGGGTATGAAATGGCAGCAGAAAGACCACTGAGGTCATGTGTAGTTTCAGTAGTCATGAACTTGTGGTTTGGAAATCAAAAAAAAAAAAAAAAAAAAAAAAAAAAAAGGTTTTAAAGGTAAATGGTTTTTCTAGGCTAGGTTGGGTTAAGGACACAACACACTTATTACCAGGTTAGTTCAAAGGGAATTGGTTATATCACTCACATCGCTTTTTCCCTCTAAGTATCCCCAGGTCTGATCACAAGCTGGGACAGTTGTCGAACTCCATATGCCCCCGTCTGCCAGATGGAGAAAAGCAGGAGGGCTTTGAACCTCAGGACCATTTCTTTGGTGGCCTGAATGCCTAGGAGCCTGGGCTGAGACCCAGGTGAACCCAGAAGTCTCTCTTCCATCCAGCATCTCTTTAGAAAAGGCTGCCTACACATAGCCAAAGACTTGAACCCTGAGACATCTGGAATGGCTGGATAGCTACCTCGTTACCAGAGCCTCACATGGAGCTTCCGAAGATGCTGAGTGTTTCTAGCCAAGATGAGGAGGCTGGGCGAATAGCCCTGAACAAGAAAAGAGAACAGGTCATAAAGGGAACCCTGAGGTTTGCTATTTCATCAACTAACCCAGGTGGGGCTGAAAATGAAGCTATCAGAGTCCATGGAGAAGAATGGCTGCAAGTGGCTCTGCAGTGACATTCCTGATACCTTTGCCCAGCAGCGTTGACTCCGTTGGTCTGGCTGGTTAAATGGGTTTATCCTTCCTTCTTCTCCCCACCCACCGCCCTCTGCACTCCATATGTGTCACTTCTGGAGTTGTAAACTCAGCGGAGGAGGACAACCCCCAAACAGGCTCTTCTGGTCCACCGGAGGGTGCCAACAAGGATGTCCAGCTTAACACTGATAGGGAAAGATGGGACCCCATGACACCTCCCATCCTGACATCAAAGGCTACTTCCAGACCATTGGCTGTGATATGGCTAGATAGCGACCCAGTCACCAGAGCCTTACTCGGAGTTCCCGAAGGCGCTGACTGCTTCATTCCCCTCCCTGCCCCCTCTTCATCTGCCTTCATCACTTCTGTTTTTCTCAGTCCTCATTTTGACCTTTAAGAGTTGCTAAGGGGTAGACAAGGTATGGTGTCTTCTTCTGGTCCAGTCACACAAAATACTGATACATGTACTGGAAATTCAAGCCTCATCATTTCTATTTCTTTGCTGTCCTGTCAGATCCATTACATTTTTAGTTTTTTTCCCTTCATAAGCTTTTGCTTTTTGAACATACTTCTGAATATGTATTTGCCCAAACAATTTCCACAATGAAATAACAATAAAGACTTATAAATTCACACGAGGAGCACAACCCAAAGCACTCATCTGTTTCAATGTTATGGCACAGAAAGTATTCTTTTATATTGTTGCAGAGTCAGGAGAGAATTTTACCAGAGGAGTAGCTCATAAAATTGGGTTTTGGGGAAATCAGGCAACTTGGCTTCGTGTCATTATTTTAATGGATCACAAGGCAATTTATCTTCTCCACTTTCCACCATGAATAGGTTATTTCCTAATAGGCTTGTGAAGGGTAGGACTCTTGTACTTAGTGAGATAAATATAAAGGGCTTCAGGTTGGTATTCAAGACCCTGTAAAACAGACCTATCTATTCCTCACGATGAATCCCTGCTCCCCCAACTGATTATTTTCCTTTCTGATCCTAATTTATATGCTGTTTGGTACCAACTTAAAGTGGGCACCCATGCTGTTCCTTCCTGAAAATGCAGTTCCCTGTCTCCCTCATACATCTAGAAGCTGTCCACATTTCCTGGTCCAGCTTCAACTCAGGACAATGTTTGACGCCATCCCCTTTGCTGAATCCCAGCTTCTCGTAGTACACGCAGGCATGTGATCTGTCACTTTTGTCACCTATCTATTTATTTCCCAATTAATTAGACTGTAAGTTCCTAAAGGACCTTGCTGGGTACTTTTATATTCTCATGAAGCATTAGGAACCCGGAGCTATGCATATCTTGGATGCTTAGTGACTACATTGCGGACTACACGAAAAGCAATAGAAGCCAAGGTAAATGGATTGCAGGAAGGTAATTTCTCAGCACAAAACTGAGCTGTATGTGGTTCTAAAAGCTGTTCAGGTAGCCACAGGGTTGCAGGGGCTGACCTTTACTTTCCTATAGACACACACTGGGTTGGCAAAGCACAACTTCTACTAGAAATTAGAAAAATTCCCGAGGGGTTTGAGGACCCAATCAAAACAGACAGCGCAACTTGACAATTCTGGTTCTAAACCTAATTTAAATAGAGAAGGACTTCCGTTTCTCACTTTGCTTTTCATGTGCAGATTCATATGAAACTCTTGAATTGCCAGGGGCAGGTTTTATTGTCACTTTGTCTCACCTGTTTGCGACTACCTCATTTATAAAGCAAGGGATTTGGAATATTGGATTATTCTCCAAGATTCTTTCCACCTCCGGCATCCTACATCTTACTACCTACATTGTTTCCCAAAGGCCCTTCTTTTCTCTCTGGCTTTCACTCTATTCATCGGTTAATACACTGATTAACACCCACCTAACACCCATTAACCCCCTCTGCTACCAGGTTAAAAAACAAACAAACAATCATCTTATCTGCTCATCAGGACCTCTTGTAAAAAGGTAGAGAGCAATAATTTAAAAATAATTAAAACACACTTCCTTAGTTTTCATCTGATCACAGCTCTGTTGTAACTTAGTTTTTTTTTTAAGTTTTTTGTTTTTAATGTTTATTTATTTTTGAGACGGAGACAGAGTGCAAGCAGGGTAGGAGCAGAGAGAGAGGGAAACACAGAATCCAAGGCAAGCTCCAGGCTCGGAGCTGTGAGCACGGAGCCTGATGCGGGGCTTGAACTCATGATCGGCAAGACCATGACCTGAGCCGAAGTCAGATGCTTAATCGACTGAACCACCCAGGCACCCCTCTTGTAGCTTAGTTTTTACAAAGTTAGTGGTACTTCAAACAAATGTGCCTCCTCTGGGAAAAGAGAAAACTTAGGGGAACAAAATAAAGTATGCGCTTTTCTTCAATATATTTTAGATAACCTCTTTTTTTTAAGCACCCACAGATATGACTCATCATTACAAGAGGAGAAAGGTACCCATAGAAACCAAATGAAGAAAAGCATGTGGATTGAATATAAACAAAACCCACCAATTTAAAAAAAAAAGGTTATTAATAATGGTGAAGGATATTATATTCATATTTACTGGAAAGGATAAAAATGATTTTTTTAAGGCTTTAATGAAAGCAAGTTGAGAAGGGAAAGATTTAAACAGAATGAACAAATGAAAAGAGGAAAACCCAGTCCCTTGACTTGTGTGGTGCTTTTTATAGCACCTGTTTGGTTGGGAAATACACGCCATGATTCACTCTTGAGGTTAGGAGACAGTGAGCTTAATCAAACCGCTCTTCCCTCTTCTTTGTATTGCTCATAGCCAATGAATTAATACCAACAAATAAATTTTCAACACGCCCAAGTCCTCAGCACTTCTAAACCTCATTATGTGTGAAATAAGAAGGGGGACATAGGATCAACTTATTTTCAGAGCTTGTGCCGAAGGTGATTGTGTGAAGGCACCGATACGGACCAAGGCACATACTCTTCATTCATTCATTCATTTACTCATTCACTGATTTAGCTTCTGCCACAGTCTTAGCAATTAGGTATGATTAGGAAGCTGAGGCTCAACAAGCTTGAGTAACTGGCAGTTACTCATGTGTACAACAGAATTAGATTTCCCTGACCCTTAGTACTGTCTTCTTGGGTCTATAGGATAAACTGGATGTGAGTTACTTGCTTAATAAATTACAGTTATGTGAGAGATCTAATACAAGATTTCTTTCTATTACAGCCTTCCTATATAGGAATCCCTAACTAAACATGCAAGAAAAACACGTATTTGTAAAAAATGTTTGTTTATTTATTTATTTTAAGAGGGGTGGGGAGGAGCAGGAAGAGAGGGAGAGAGACAGAATCCCAAGCAGGCTCCATGCTCAGCATGGAGCCCAACGTGGGGCTCGATCCCATGATGGCAAGATCATGACCTAAGCCGAAATCAAGAGTTAGATGCTTAACCAACCAAGCCACCCAAGCGCCCCAAGGAAAACACTTAGAAGTCTCATCTTCACTTTCTCTGAATGCAGTTTCCTCTAAAAGTTTCAAGTGGAGGAAATTCTCTTCTTTTATTTTTAATTTTTTAAGTTTATTTATTTGTTTTGAGAGAGAGCGAGAGAGCAGAGGAGGGGCAGAGAGAGAGAATCCAAAGCAGGCTCCATACCATCAGCACAGAGCCTAACATGGGGCTTGAACTCACAAACTGTGAGACCATGACCTGAGCCAAAACCAAGAGTTGGTGTTTGACTGAGACACTCAGGCACCCCTGGGGGAAATTCTCTCTTGAGTGTTAAGACTGGGATTGGAAAAATTTGCAATCATCTCTGGGAAAGAATATGCAGTTACTCAAAAGTACTTCCAACAGTATAGTAAATTTTATATTCAGGAAAAGGTTCAAAGGTCTATTGTTTTCATAATGAAAATTCCACAGAGTTGAGCTCGGAGAATTCACCATGGCCAGTGGGGCTTGGGCTTCATTAACAGCTCTAAAGCCAAGGCAGTGAGGCATCCGGGATAAGTCTGCCCTAGACAAGTCACTAGCCCTCCTGGTTTCTGAAATTTGGAAAATGAACTAGGTTGGTATTTGACTTCTATTGTTCATTCTAATGAAAAACGTGTCCTTCTGTGTCACATTCTTTTTTGTGTCATAGACCTAAAAAGACAGCCTTAAGTCCCAGAGAAATCTAGTTTTACACCACACACACACACACACACACACACACACACACACACATCCATTTTATCTGATGAATATAACTGCAACTTTTATGTCTTCCTTGCAACTTTGGTAAAATATGTTAATTCAATAATCACTGATGGTGAACATTGCTTGTTTCTGCAGAACTGAGGTGTGATATGTTTCATTGCTACAACCTAGGGTTTCTGCTCCAGTCCACTAGAAGTTGTGTTTTATATTGTGCTGGTGTTTCTAGAAGAGTTAATGAAGTAGAATATTTTTCAGAGATGAAAATAAAAATTAATGGAAATTTTGCTTTTCATTAATCACATCAGCAAATCAATGCTTTATATCAAGCTATTATGTAACAAGATTCTAAATTATGTTCCCAAGAATTTCTGTGTAAAACATTTCCATATGGTAAGATCTGTAAAATTCTGTAACACGTTCACAAATCATTGTGACAAGGAACACTGGTATTAATTTCTTAAAGTCAATGTCATTTTGCCAGTATAATTTCATGATTTTATTTCCTCATGCCTTGAAACTTAAAAAAAAAAAAAACTGCACACCTCCTTAGAAAATAAAAGTCTGTAATCACCAACATAAATAAACAGATTACATATAGGTCTCATGTATACATTTTGTAATCTAAAATAAAACCTAAGATAAAGCCACTATTCTTACTCTATATTACAACACTCATTTATTTCTCTTGTGGTATTTATCAGAGTCTGTGTGTCTTTTGTAATTTATTTGTTGGTGTGGTCTTTGTTGGACTCTCCAACTACAAAATAAACAGGTTCAGGAAGACAAAAATCTCTCCAGGTATTCCGAGCAGAAAGGGTTATAAATAAGGGAACTTCCTGGTTACAAAAATGTTGAAAGAGTGGAAGAAGAACAATTAAAGTTTGCCACTAGCTGTAAGAGAGTTAGGAAATTTCTGGAACAACAGGAAACTATTGGTGATAATCATAGCTAGCTGCATGAATTACTGAAACCAGTGATTATAGCAATATCCAGAGCTGCTGAAAAATCCCACATCTGCTGAAGCCTGGACACCTGCCCATAAAGTAAGGATTTGGCTTCCAGTTTCCAAATTTTGTGAGAATGCGTCTCATTGGCAGAATCTAATCTGGGACCCTCCTGGCAAGGGGTTCTAGGAAACGAGTTCTCAGGCTTTCAGCCCCTGTGATAGTGGGTGGTGCATAGAGGGAGTGAGTGTTGCTGGGTGGTCGGCAGATAATCCGGTACAAACTCCAAATGGGAAGGAGCCATGATGTTTCCATTTACTCTCACGGTAAATGGTCTCAGGATCCTTTACACTCTTAAAACTTTTTGAGGATACCAACGAGAACTTTTGTTTATGTGGGTTATATCTACCTATATTTACCATGAGGGAAATTAAAATTGTGAACATTTGAACAGTGTTAATTTCTTAATTCATACAAAAATCACAGTAATAAAGTCTTACATATTAAAATGAATATAATATTTCTTAGGAAGAATGACTGTGTTTTTCCAAAATAAAACAAAAAATAGTGGGGCACCTGACTGGCTCACATGGTGGAGCATGTGACTCTTCACCCCAGGATTGTGAGTTCGAGCCCCACATTGGGCATTTGAAAAAAAAATTTTTAATTTAACTTTTTATTCATTTTTGAGAGACAGAGACAGAGCATGAGTGGGGAAGGGGCAGAGAGAGAGGGAGACACAGAATCCGAAGCAGGCCCCAGGCTTCTAGCTGTCACCACAGAGCCTGACGCGGGGCTTGAACTCACGTGAGATCATGACCTGAGCCGAAGTCGGACACTCAACTGACTGAGCCACCCAGGTGCCCCGAAAAAAATTTTTTTTAGATAGTGAGAAGAGTGGCATTGTTTTACATTTTTTAATATATTCTTAAATGTCTGGCATAACAGACAATAGCTTCTCTATCTTTTATCAAGATACTAAGAACAAGTGCGATAAATGCAAATAACTTTTGGGTCATTGTGGTGGAATTAGTCTGGCTCTTGAAGACCCCCTGGAAATTTCTCAGGACACTCAAGGTCCCTAGACTACACTTTGTTAACCATCGTATAATCATATCATTAGCCACCAGCACCATTACTGACACGTGATAGATATGTAAAAATTATTTTTTGGATGAATGAGTAAAAGCACATTGTATTCTTGTATTATCCTTTTCATTAAAATTTTTTTTAATGTTTATTTATTATTGAGAGACAGAGCGTGAACAGGGGAGGGGCAGAGAGAGAAGGAGACACAGAATCAGAAGCAGACTCCAGGCTCTGAGCTGTCAGCACAGAGCCCGACGCGGGGCTCAAACCCGCAAGATCATGACCTGAGCCGAAGTGAGACGCTTAACCAACTGAGCCACCCAGGTGCCCCATGTATGATTCCTTTTCTAGTAGAGTGAATCTGTACAGGTTTTCAAAGGAAGACTTTCTCTTGCATTCAAGAGAATGTAACTTTGTTGCTGGAAGACAGGGAGCACACGAGGCCACATTTCAGAAGTGATATAATTTGATTCAGACCAGCCATAGGCAAAATTATGAATTAAATAAAGTGTTCAGTGGCCTCCACGCCCCTCTACCCCGTCCCTTGTCACAGAATCAGAATATCCTTATCAGACCTGCAAAACTATTGTTCCTCACAATGCTTGAGGCATGGTTTTATGAAGCTCTGCTTTCCAAATTGGACAGCATGTACCTCTGGGGGGGGGGGGGGCGGGCGGCACTTGGTAGACTGACAGGAGTATTCAAAGCCATAATAAATGGAAAGAATAATCCTGGAATATTGATTTTACTTGAAGTCTTCAGGATAACAATATTTAAATACCTGCATTAAACAAGATACACTATGAAGTGCATGATACATTGGTTTATTTGTTATTCTTCCCCCTTTCTGCCACGTGACTCACAGAGAGTAGGCTTTGATTTGGGGCTTGGCCATGTGACACGCTTTGGACAAGAGAATGGGGGAGAAGTGACAGCAACCTTCTTATCTAGAGTCTATGGGGCATCATGCCTTTCTGATCATCGCTCTTGCTATCCACCCTTATTCGTCCAAAGGAAAAGACTTGTGGATTCTGCTTGAACCCAACCTAAAGCCTGCAGCCATGTCAGGCAAAACTGAAGAACCATAAGCAAGAAAAATATTTACTTGCTGTTTTACCCCTGGATATTTTGATTTTGTTTCTTACCTGGAAAACACTGGCAGACAAAAATTGGTACCTAAAAGAATGCTAGCAACAAATCTCTGCAGCATTGGCTATGAGATTAGTGAACAGGAAGGAAATCATAGGCGAACAGAAAAATTGTGACCTATGATATGTAATTGACTAACCATTTGGCTACACTGTCCTCTATGGTAAAACTCAGAATACAGAAAGTATCCATAATAACTTATGGTGTGTTGGGGCAAAGCCTTGATAGAATGAGCTGACTCCTTTGGTAAGGTATCCTGTAAGAAGGATACAAATTCAGAAAAGGCCAGTTTGCAAAGAGAATAGAGAGTCCAGAGACTTGAGGACTTGTAGGGTTGGAAAATGAAACTGTTTCTTATCAAATCAGAGATGAAGCCATTAAGAAGCTACCTCAGGAAAAGATGTGATCCAGGGCATAATCATTAAAGTACAGGCTCAAGGCAAACACTAACTCAAGACTCTGGTAGTCACACCTTTAAAGACATCAGGAAGGATTAAAATGGCACCTACAGAGGGTTTTTTTTTTTTAATTTTTAATGTTTATTTACTTTTGAGAGAAGGGGAGGGGGAGGGAAGGGCAGAGAGAGAGGCACACACAGAATCCAAAGCAGGGCTCTGCACTGTCAGTGCAAAGTCTGATGTGGGACTTGAACCCACAAACCATGAGATCATGACCTGAGCTAAAGTCAGACACTCAACCGACTGAGCCACCCAGGTGCCCCAAAGGCTCTTACAGAAAAAGATTATAGATTAAAGGTATAGTCCCCTAGAAATCTATTAAGCTCAAATGACTGATAATTAAGTCTACAGAGAGATCCATGTCCAAAAAGAATGGTGGGTACAGCTTAAGCACAAGGAATTGGCTGGAATCAAATACATGGAAAACTTGCAAAGCTTTTGAGATAATTATATTAGCAGAACTACCACCAGACTTAAAAGAACTTATAGTTGGCTATAAAAGACTTAAGGACAACCAACAGTCCATAAGCAGGAATCAGGCAGAGGAAGCTAGCTGCACAGCCACTAAGAAGAACATATTCACCACAACCCTCTTCAAATGTGGCCATGAAAGATGATCAACTTCCGGCAGGCTGAGCCAAGAGCAGTGGAGAACAATATACTGGGGACTGTTCCCAGGGAGCAGAACTGGGCCCAATCAAGGCACACTCCCTTATCTACTGCCTGATAATTTTCTCCCAATGGGATTTCAAAATTTCAGTGGATTAGTAACTACTATGTGCCTCCCATTGTTGATCGGCCAAATGTTTTTGACATTTAACCTCTTCATCTTCTACCATTGTATATTGACTATGTAGTGGTGTGCATATGGGCATAGGCAATGGGAAGGTAACTTGTCTTTTTAATTTATAAGTCTCCATAACTAGAGTTGCATCTAGACCAATGTCAATCATGAGATTAAGGATTTTAAGCTTACTGTTGGGATCAGAAGACACTTTGGGGAGTCTTAAGGTGGAGGTGAACATATAGGTGGGGGTAAATAATTGTGGTCAAGAAGGAAGGCTGTGGTCAACCAGATTGCTTTTCTCCATTCTTTATTGAAAGTCATGTGACTTTGCAGTACAGTAGAGCAACAGAATATATATCTTGCCCTAGTGATTTTAGGCTCAGCTGTATGGCATGCTTTAACCATCACAAGGAGGTTGGGAGGAGACAGCTGCCTTAAGAGTCATTGCCTCTTTCCACTTGTACCTCTGACTTGTCTTGGGCCATTGACGGTTGAAGGACAATGAGAAGATCCACGGAGCAGAGTGAACCCAACATACAGCCTAGGGTCAAGTCGGGCCTGTCACAGCCAAGCCTGCACAGTTATGGCCAACCCACAGCCCCGTAAGTGAGAACAGAAATCTGACCATCTTAAGCCCTGAGATCACTGAGGTTGCTTGTTAACAAAGGAAAACCAGAGTAATACACAGTGAAACACAAACCTTCACTATTTTGTAAGACTAAACTAGACTTTGAGAAATGTCGCACTTACTTTGGACCTTTTGAGACTATCCTTTTAGATCTTGGGGCCCACTAGTCACTCACTGCAGTTATGGTTATTTTAGGGGATCTTTTGAAAAGCACCGTCTAGCAACGAGCCCGGGCCTGGAGTCAGGAAACTTAGGTCCGAATGTTGGCTCCATATATTTATCATCAGCAGTGTGATGCTGGGAATGGTTGCATGGTTTTTCTGGTCCCAGTTTCCCCTCTTTATAAATTATAACTTGTTATCCTACTTCAGAAGATTCACAGGATTATTGAGAGGAAAGGAAAGGAGATAATGGATATGAAAGCATTTTGAAAACAGTAGTAGCAACATAACTAGGGGAGCTATAGTTATTATAGGACCCCTGCCAGATTTCCTCTGGTGCCTACATGAATAAGGAGCATGACTCACTAGCCTTAAAAGCAGCCCCTTCCAGGGGCACGTGGATGGCTCAGTCGGTTAAGCGTCTGACTCTTGATCTCGGCTCAGGTCATGATCCCATGGTTTGTAGGTTTGAGTCTTCCATTGGACTCTGCCCTGACAGTGCAGAGACTGCTTGCAATTCTCTCTGTCCCTCCCTCACTCACATGTGCGCTCTCTCTCTCTCATAGATAGATAGATAAATAGATAGATAAATAAATAGTTTAAAAAAGAAGCCCCTTCCATCTCAAGTAGCTTTGGGGGATTCCTACGACTTCCTCTCCACCTCTCACCTCTGCAAGTGCTAGATAGTGCTTTGCAGCACTGAGTTTTGGTTTGGTCCCATTAAAACCTACCTATCCTCTGACCCTGTTGAATTCAGTTGTCCTAATTACTCCGAAATACTAGTAGATGAAAACGCTACTAACATATTTGCATTTTGATTGGAACTTTCATGGCACCCCAAGAAATGACTTGCAATTAAAATTTCAGGGCCATGTACACATCTCTGTGGGGTTAGGAGGCCGGCAAGTACCTTAGAGGACAGATTGCGTGCAAGCAGGGCTGGTCCTGATGCGTTGAAGAAAGACATCAATTTCCAGGAGGAAAATGTAGGCGATTCAGGCAGAATAACAAAGTCCTTTGCTCTGACCATAAAAAATTAATATTGTAATCCTTGCAGGGAGTAACACATAGGGTTTTTTTTCCTTATTAAATTATTATCTGTTCTGAAAATGACCCTCACCTGCTTATAGATGTGGCAAAGCCTTGCAAAATCAAAATTAACCTCTGAATTAAAAGGTCACCAGTGGCCCTTTTATGTGTAAGGACACAGGGACTTCACAACAGAGCAAGGGGCCATGAGATAAATTTGGGCTGACCAAATCTAGTGGAGGCTTTCTAAAGAGAAAAGTTATGGCTGTAATTCTGAGAGGAGGTTGTTAAAACTTCAAAGAAAATTATTTCAAGAAAATATTCTCTAAAATAAAGATAATATAAAAAGCTATAATTGAAAATGAATATCTGAGTTAAAGTTTCATTATAATTTCAAACAAGTAGCAAAGGAAACCTCATATAAATGTTATTGATAGATGTCTTCATCAGTTTAAAATCATTACTGTCAGCACAAGTAATAAATGTTCTGTTTTTTTTTAAAGGATCCACTGGTACATAAATAAAGTTTCTACTTTGCTCTAAATATAATTTTGCTTAAAAATTTTTAGCAACCTCAGGGTGCCTAGATGTCTCAGTCAATTAGGTGCCTGACTCTTGATTTCAGTTCAGGTCATGATCTCACCATTTGTAGGATCAAGTCCCACGTCAGGCTCTGCAATGACAGCATGGAGCCTGCCTGGGATTCTCTCTCTGCCCCTCCCCTGCTCATTCTCTCTCTCTCTCTTTTTCTCTCAAAATAAATAAATAAACATCTAAAAATTTTTAAGCAACTGTGAACCATGGATCATATAACTGAAGTGACTTTATGGAGATACTGAGAAGGCAAATGAAGCCTATTGGTTTCACAACAGCAAGATAACTACTCCCATTTATCTCCTTTCTTTCTCAAAACCTAAAAAGGCACTAAGCATATGGGCATGGAGAACTGGAGGACACAGCAATGGATGAGAAGTTTTAACACAAAATGGGGAAGGGAAAAAGAAGGAGTAATAACAGACTGAGCCGAGGAGAATTATGGCCCAAGAACCCACCAAGAGGCAGGCCAATAAACAGCCCGCGGATTCTTGCTGCAGAACCACGAAGCTCTTGGAAACACCAGTTACAGGGAAGGTAGGGCAGGAGTGGGTTTTGGGGGAGATACAGAAGGGAACAGGGCCAAAGCAGGGGGATGGCTGGAAGAACAGTGGGTGTCTTTGAGGCCTCACAACATGTCTATCCCCTTCCTTCTCTATCCACCCCACAACACATCCTGCCCACAAGAAATCTGATGTGTACCCTCTGGATGACTCAGGACTCCAAGCACCAGGCAGATTGAGGACTGTCAGGAAGAAAAGGACTCAAAACAGGATGAAGTGAAACTCCACGTGTTGAATGGTGGAGTCCTTGGACACCTTCCCTGTCCTGCTTCCAGAATGCTGGCAGCCAGTTCAGTTGGAGGATTCTGCTCTGAGGAAACTTAAGACCTCACAGAGACAGTCTCCAGATAATGCCATCTGTCACTTGTTTGATGAGTCCCCTGATCACCTGTCAGCACAGCCAACCGTCCCAACATGAACCCTCTGTCAAGTCTGCAGGGCCCCCCTCTCTAAAAGGACAGACAGCAAAGGTCATCAAACCCCGAGCAAAGCCTCCTGTCTAAGAGAGACAGACCAAGACAAACACCAGGAAGGAAGATCACATAGGAAAATGAGACACTGCAAAGTACGGAGGAAAACTTGAAATGTATTTGAACCTATCATCAGACAGAAAGAGCAAATACTGTATCCACGAAACACACAGGATGCCATAAAAGAGAAACAATCAGTGAGCAAGAAATAATTCTTGGAAAATAAAATTAAAATGCTCAGCATTTAAAAAAACTATCATCAAATTGGTAGATAAAGAAATATTTCAGAAAGTGGAACAAAGAGATGAGGAATAAGAAACAAAGAATATTAAAAAAAAATAAGATATCAGGGGCACCTGGGTGGCTCAGTCAGTTGAGCATCTGACCCTTGATTTCAGCTCAGGCCAAGATCTCGCGGTTTCGTGCGTTTGAGCCCTCTTCAGGCTCTGCACTGACAGCGAGGAGCCTGCTTGGGATTCCTCCTCCTTCTCCGGCCCTCCTCTGCTCGCACTCTCTCCAACAGTCTCAAACTAAGTAAATTAATAAAATAAAATAAAATAAAATAAAATAAAATAAAATAAAATAAAATATCAGTTGAGATCAGCAAAGGAATGTCCCAGGTTGAGAGCTTTGCAGAGTGTCTGGGCGGGCCCAGGAGGGAGTGGGGTCCATAGCAATCCTGCAAGCTGGCTTCCCAGTAAAGCATCAGTTGGGAGAGAAAAGGGAAATGTGGGGAGAGGACAGGGCAGACAAGGGCAAAGACAAGCACGTCCAACCTGTTGAGGGTCTGGCAGGAATGCTTCCAAATCCTTCCAAATGCTTCATGTGTTTGGTGTGGTTTTCTGCATCTACATTTCATTTCACAATAAAATGGTAAAAAAAAAATCTCAAATCAGAAAAAGGGAAGGCACATATGAAGCTTTATTTCAGTATATTTTCCCTTAAGAAAAGCACGAAAAGAAAAATTTAAGGGGGCATAAAATGTGAGATTGTTCATGCCCCAGGAATCTAACACTTCTCCATCTTAAAATATAAATTCTTCCAGAATGAGAGTGAGCACAGAAGGGTTTGAGCATCAGACCTGCCGCCCACTGGGACTGGCTATGTCAACCTGGGCATGTCATGTTATCTCTCTGGGACTCAGTGAGAACATGTGCAAAATTACTTCAAAGATTCCACTGAAATGAATCCAGAAGTCCAAAGAACATTGAGAAGAATAATATTTTTTTCTCCTCTTCTATTTTCTGTGGTTCAAGTTGATTTTATATTAAGAGCATTTTAATCAAGACGTATAGTCATTCATTTGAGATGTGCCTTTGAGGGAAAGATACAGTTGGATCTTTAATCCCACTGTTTTTTTGCCTAACATTCCAGGTATCTGAGGAATCAATTTGGGGTATCAGCTCGGCCACCATTCACGTGCCCAGCACACTTTGCTACTCTGGTAACAAGCAAGTAGAAATAACTCAAGTATAGAAAATATTAAGTCAAAAACGCATTCAACATGCCTAGCTTACCGAACATCACAGCTTGGCCTGGCCAACCGTAAATGTGCTCAGAACACTTACATTAGCCTACAGTTAGGCAAAATCATCTAACACAGAGACTATTTTATAATAAAACATTGAATATCTCACGGAATTTATTGACTACGGCACTGAAAGTGAAAAACAGAATGGTTGCATGGGTGTAGCATGATTGTAAGTGTATCAATTGTTCACCCTCGTGATCGCGGGGCTGACTGGGAGCTGAGGCTCACTGCCCCTGCCCAACATTATGAGAGAATATCATACCACATATCACCAGCCCACGAAAAGATCCAAATTCAAAATTCAAAGTATAGTTTTTATTGAATGTGTATTACTTTTCCCACTATGTAAAGTCAAAAGAATTGTAAGTCAAACCATCCCCTAAGTCAGGGACTGTCTATAAAGTACATGAAGATTGTTTTCCCTACCATATCCCAAGAAGGCGACTAAAGAGAAAATGGTGAGTGGAACCTGATGGTTAAGTCTAGTGACCTCATAAAAAGACTTTAAAACCTTGGTTAAGAAAACCTTTACTCTGTCGAGTAAAGGAAAAATACAACTCCTATTTATAGTTATCTCACCTTTGCTTTGCATTTCCTATGCATGTATGAAAATGCATTTTGCACATTTATACAGTAGCATATTATACACACACACACACACACACACACACACACAGGACACATGTATTACTGGAGATATTTAGAGTCTGATTTCTACAGCTACTTCATTAATTCTCTGTATTTTTATGCTTCGAAAGCAAACTGAGAGACTAACAGGAATGGGGGCAGGTACATATGAAGGCCTGACATGAATTCAACATGAAGTATTCATTGTCCTTGAGGAATTACACTCTACTTTAGGCGAATTTATCAGGATAACTTCAAACTGGTGTCAGAAAAGACACCCACACGTTTCTCTTGTTTCCTGTCCAGAGAAGTGATTGTGCCTCTGATGAGAAGGGGTGAGCCATGAACCTGGGAACATACCAGAGGTTCTCTTTCCTTGAGGGAGGTCAGGCTGAAGGTCAAAGGAGGGTGGGCTGCAGCCTCAGCTCTTCCAGACTAAAGGCATGGCTTGGAGAGTTTGCAAAATCTTGACGATGCCTCTGAATACTAAGCTTAAGCTCTCAGACTGAGGACTCTTCCATTCTTCATCTGCAATCACCCCGATGATGATCATTACCATTTTATGAGCAGAACGTGTCAACCCACTCCCTTATCGGTGCTGGAGCAAGCAGTCATGTTTAAGAAAAATGTTTTAAAAATGAAGAGGGGAAGAGAAACTCAGTGGGAGTATTGTGATAATGGAATTCTATTCTACAATTACTAGGAGCCCACAAGTTTTCTAAAGGATAAGAAATAGAGGATGTTATTCTTAAGGAGTAGCTTGTGTGCATCTAATGACCGCCAACAAGGTCCCAATGGTAATAACTGGTCCTGAAGCTCTCTTTTTAAATGAGAGGGCTGCTGAGCGAGCAATGCAAGTTGCTCCTCTTGGTCTATTTGGTCTCTTCCAAATTACCTGGCATCTGCATTAATTTAAAAGGAGACATCACTGGGAGCAGCTATTAATACAGAAAATAACATTAACTTTAAATTGTGGCCCCAGAGAGTGGGGCAATGAAATCTTTTACAGGTGTTCATTAATTTTTCATCTTATATAACACTGGTGAGAGCTTTCACACATATAAAAATGGAGTCAATTCTCTTTTCCAACTGTTTTACTTTGGGGGAACCTGGATTACCTTAGAAAGTATGTCATCAGTCCTAACCCTTGCCTTTATCTTACTCACTCTGTCCTTCCTTCCTTCTAACGCTAGGCCACTAGAGTATGACAGAAAGAGCATTCGATGGAATCGGTGAAAACTTATCTTCTCATCTAACTGTGCCATGTATTGGCTGTATAACCTTGGACAAGTCACTAACCTTTCTGGAGCTTAGTTTCTTCATCTATAACATGAAGGTAATGATACCTGCTCTCTCTTCCTCTCCTCGGAAGAGAATGCAAGTCCTTTATAAACTTCAGTGTTACATAAATCTCTAACATCCTAACAACTAGGGCTGGAAGATGGCATTTAATTCATTAAAGAAAGGAAGTTTGACAAACTTGGAAACCATTTCAAGACGTGCTTCTCTTCTTACAACTAAATCAAAATTCTTTTCAAACCTTGAATCACAAATCATCCTTATGGAACCAAGAAGAACCTAATTCTGGAGGCAACATTTTTTTTCAAGGACACCCATCTTTCCATTTAGATCTAACACACACATGAAAAAGATCTCTGTCAGCAGAAAAGCTCACAGAATAAAAGTCATAATCATCTTTAACTTTTAGCTATTATTCTGCTAAGAAAGAAAGTGATGTCTCGTGGGGTTTTATTAGCTCTCTGACTGCAAATGACTTAGCTCCTGTATTCCTTTCGTACAAATTAAACCCACACACAGTCTTGATTTAAGCAAAGTAAAGCACATTTCATCTTGAAATATGAAGAGTTTTCCCTTGACCTGGGCAATGTGATGTAACATTGTCTCAGTGAGACTCTCCATAAAATCTCTGCCCAACTCCCAGAAGTACCCCAGCAGCCATTGATACTTGAGGACCCAGCATGTCTTTGGAAGTCAAAAGCCTTTGGACTTCCTTCTTCAAACTTTCCTCCCACAGGCACCTCTAGTCTTCTAAATCTGTACTGAAAAAAATTTTTCCCTCTAATCTCTACAGCACTTAGAAGAGTGCTGAGCATACAGGAAATGCTCATTAAATATGCACTGATCGAGTATTAAGGAATATTATCTTGTATACAAAATATTATGTGAGCCTAAGTCAAGAGGGAGAGTTTTGGCATAGATGTATGTGTCATCTGCCTAGAAATAGAAGTTGTGCCTTTGGGCACAAATTATCATATTTTAATATACCTAAATTGTTATTAACAATTTAACAGTTGCAGTTCATTTGAGAATAGACCATTTATAATCTTGGAGAGCAAGAATATGTCCAGCTAAGCTGCCTCTCTGTAAACTCCCAATGCTTACCAACAGGAAGAGGGGCAGTCTGGAAGGAGGAAAAATGGTCTTGATTTCTAGTCTCGGCTTTGCCACAAGCTGCTTGGGCGACTGTGGATTAACTGCTTTATCTCCCTAATACTGAATTCAATCCTGCATCTACAAATGAATGACTGCAATCGGGTGATCTGGTTAAGTTCTGACATGAAGTGGGGAGTCTCTGAGGTCATTTTGGATCTGTGGAGGATGAGAAAAAAAATAGGTGCACACAGCTAGCAAAAGGAGCCCCTACATAGACTGGTGAGTATCTAGAATCTGCAAGGCTGGAATATGG
The DNA here is from genome assembly GCF_018350175.1 of Felis catus. NCBI lineage: Eukaryota > Metazoa > Chordata > Mammalia > Carnivora > Felidae > Felis > Felis catus. Next base: position 22,694,533 of record NC_058374.1, on the reverse strand, counting down.
GTCAAAGAAGGGATTGGACATTGGATGGTAACAAATCATGTGAAACAATCTCTACTTCCAGATAAGTAATTCATACTACAGGGATCGACTGTAACGTTTTCAAAAGTGAAGGAAAGCCAAAGGTACAGAAATCCTTCACTCCAGGAACTCAAAGACAGCACAATGTGTTGTTCACTGGTAGCATGGGGCCTTTGTGCATGGGAGACTCCGAGTATAATTGTTGGAGCCTCAAAGTTAGGTAAGAATAGTTGACCTTCACGTCTCCCACCAACGGCATCTTCCATGAGAAGTCACATCTACCCTGGCAAATGATCTAGGTTCCTCTTTGTGAGTTCCTTTGGACTCATAAGAGGAAGTTAAAGAAGCATTGGCCTGTGTATTTCAATCAGAGCCAAGGAGGGGACGCCTGAGTGGCTCAGGGGGTTACATGTCCGACTTCAGCTCAGGTCATGATCTCGCAGTCTGGTCTGTGAGTTCGAGCCTCGCACTGGGCTCTGTGCTGACAGCTCGGAACCTGAAGCCTGTTTCAGATTTTGTGTCTCCCTCTCTTTCTGCCCCTCCCCCACTCACAGGGTCTCTGTCTCTCTCTCAAAAATAAACATTAAAAAAAAGTAAAAGAACCAAGGAAGTGCATCATTTCTTTTCCTTTTATTTTGAAAGGCAATTTCAGTATTTCTAATTTCATTTCAGAGTAGAAAGTAAAAGCTAGAAGAAGCTGCTGCAGGGACAGCAGGTTGAAATCTTAATTTCAGATACTTGCTTTTTGATGAAACGTGTCCTGCCTGCCTGCCTCCAAGCATTTCCTTGAAACTTGTTCTGGTTTCCAGTTGGAAAGGGTTGTGGGGAACCAGACAAGAGGAGTGAAGTTGTGGTAAGATCAGCTGGCAAAGAAAGTTGCAGGGGCCAAGTTCTATTGATAAAAATAGTCTGTGCCTCTGGAGCCAGTGGCTTCCATGGAGATTCTTAACTGAAAATGCACACTTTCTGTGTGAGGAGAAGGGGTGCCAGAGCCCCCACCCCAGCTCCTTCACTTCTGTGTGCATCAGCTCTCTGAATCACTGACCCAGGAAAGGCACACTTTCTGCAATGGATTTTTGAGTAATTAAACTAAAACACTGAAGTTCACTTCTAAGGAGAAAATAAACACAGCTACACCCAAAACTCATGAAAAAGAGCCAGAAGTTTTCTACATTTACATTATGGCCAAAGGGGAAATGCTTGTCCCCACAGGAAAGGATAATTATTAAACGTGAATATTCCTTTGGGGCGCCTGGGTGGCTCAGTCGGTTAAGTGTTCAACTTCAGCTCAGGTCATGATCTCACAGCTCATGGTTCCAGTCCCGCGTCGGGCTCTGTGCTGACAGCTCAGAGCCCGGAGCCTGCTTCAGATTCTGTGTCTCCTTCTCTCTGTCCCTCCCCTGCTCACACTGTCTCTCTCATTCTCTCTCAAAAATAAACATTAAAAAATTAAAAAAAAATGAATATTCTTTCTAACTAAAAGTGAGGAAAGAGGAGTAATATGTACAGAATTCCTGCTTCATGGTATGTACTGACAAGGTGGCTCACACAGTAGGTGCAACAATGATCCTAAAAACAAAAGGTGCGTCTATTTTTTAGCATGCAGTATAAGCCAAGTTCAATTTTATGTGTTTGGTACTTGTTATCTTAATTTTCACAAACCTCTGTATTAATAACCCCATTTATAGAAGGAAAAACTGAGGTTCAGAGAGGCTAGCTGTTTATCCAACATCACACAGTTGAGATTTGGATCCTGATGTAAATGAGCGCGGAGCCCAGGCCCCCGAGCTCTACATCAGACTACATATTTAACAGTTAAAACCATCTTCATTTTATAGACAAAGACATGAAGTGCGGAGTTTTGTAATTTCTCTAAGGCTAGCCTCTTAGAAATTGTTGAACATAGATTTCAAACCCAGTCCTTTACATCGTATGCTTTTTACTCCTCCACCCAATACGAAATCTTCGCTATGCAGTGCCCTTAACGTTGAGACGCCTTAAAGCCAAGGGCTAGGCTGTAACACAGACACTTGTCTGTGTTTTTCTTTCTGGGTCATTCACACAGTCAACACAAACGCTTTTCCGCCTTTTCATCAGTGAAATAACCCAAACTTCCTTCTATAGTCAGTCACATATTTTTTCATTTTCAACTTTAAAAAAATTGCTTTATGCACTTGGAGGCTATTTGATTAGCATCTGATTCTAGGATTGTTTCACAGAGTTGAACACGCAAGGCCAGTAAGAAGCGTGACTGCATTCCTTTCCAGAGGTAAAACAGGAGTTTTTTCCAAGTCATACTTCCTGTCTTCATCAGAATTGGTCCCATACAAAAAAAAAAAAAAATTGCTGACTGAGATTGGTGTGAAATCTAAGATTAGAGAGAAGCAAATGGGCTCTCAACATGAACCACAGTTTCTCAGTACCTCTGATTGCCTGGGATAAGGAAAAAAAAAAAACACCTTTGTAGAAGGGAGCAGTGTGCTTGTTTGGAGTACATTTAACAAGTTATGAATTTGCTAACTGTTCTTCCTCATTCTGGACAAAATAATCGTCTTTTATCTGGACAAACACATGAATTTTTTCCCCCTCAGACATGATGGCATTTTATAGGATTTCAGCATGAGCCATCTGGGATACTGGGCACCATTCCAGGAAGGGGCAGTAAGCTGTCTTTGAACTTGAAATTCAGGTTGACCTGGCTTTGAACCCCAGCTCTACCATCTATACACAGTGTAACTTTGGGGATATCATTGCATTTTGCTAATCTCAGTTTCCTCATCCGTAAAATAGGTTGCTTCAAGGATTAAATCAGATAATACATGTAGTAAAGAGTAGGTACTCAGTAAATGGTAGCTGTGATTATGATGGTCAAGGTAAAATTCAATAATTCCATTTTCCTTCTCTAGAGCTATTTTTTCTCCTACACTTAATTCTCCACATACCTAAATGACAAGTATCTAGGTAACGTTTAAATCCTCATCACCAGCTAACAAAGCGATACCATAATTTCACAATGATAGAGAAAACATCTCTATCTAACTGGAGGGTTAACAAAAAGTTAGGTGGTAAATTTTTCATGAAATGTAATATAAATTCTATGTAAATCCATTCACAAAGAAGAAAAATTTTATTTAATACAAAGGTTAGAAAAATGCATCAACCATCAGTCAACATTTGATTCTAGAATATTCCATAGGTAATACTGGAAAGATAATTCAGTCAACATTTGATTCTAGAACCATCAGTCAACCATCAGTCAACATTTGATTCTAGAATATTCCATAGGTAATACTGGCAAGATAATTCAGTTGGGGGAAAGATTTTTTTCAATAAATGGTGTTGGATTAACTGGATATTCATATTCAAAGAATGAAGGTGAGCCCCTTTCTTTCCCCATAAGTAAAGCTTAACTTAAAACGGATCATAGATCTAAAGAGCTAAAAGTATAAAATCTAGGAACACGTACAAGCAAATCCTTCTAACCAGGGATTAAACCTTTTTTGATACAACATCAAAATGCAAATGACAAAAGGAAAAAAATAGATAAAATGGAGTTCAACAAAATTAACTCTCGTGCTGCAAATGGTTCCATGAAGAAAGCAAAAAGACAACTCAGAAAATAAGAGTAAATGTTTAAAAATCATATGCTTGATAGGTACTTGTATCCAGAATATATAAAGAACTCTTACCACCCAATAATGAAAAGATAAATAATCTAACGGAAAAAATGAGCAAGGTTTCTGATGAGACATTTATCCAAAACACATAAAAATGGCCAGTAAGCACACGAAAAGACGTTCAACATACATAAGGGACATGCAAATCAAAACCACAAGGAGTTATCACTTCTTACACACTAGAACTGCCAAAATAAAGGATAAGAGATGGTGTCAGTGAGGATGTGCAGAAATTAGAACATTCATGCATTGTGATGAGAGTGTAAAATGGTATAGCCACTTGGGAAAACATTTTCCCAGTTCCTCAAAACTCAGAGTTTCTTTGTGACCCCAAAATTCCACTCTTAGTTATGTGTGTATAATTCCATTTGTTGAAAAGGTCCATAATAAGCACATCTATAAAGAGAGAAAGTCGATCAGTGGTTGTCTAGGGCTGCTGCTTGGTAAGGGGAGTGACTGTGAATAGCTATAGGGCTTCTTTTAAGGGAGACAAAAATTGTGGTGATGGTTGCACAATTTTGTGAATATACTAAAAACCACCAAATTGTACACTTTAAATGAGTGAATTGTATGACATATGAATTATACCTAAAGTAAAGCTGTTGAGAACGACAAAAAAGAAGAAAGTGTTGGATGCTTTCCAGAAGTCAAATTACATAAGGCCAATCTACGTGAGCCAAGAAATGAAAGGAAATGAACCACACCTCTTGGAGAGCCTTTCCCATTTATCAATTTCATTCATTGTTAAACAGCTTTGGTATTCTTTTTTTAAAGTTTATTTATTTTGAGAGAGACATAGACAGCACGGGGAGGGGAGGGGCAGAGAGAGAGGGAGAGAGAGACTCTCAAACAGGCTCTGTGCTGCGAGTGCAGAGCCTGATGCAAGGCTCGAGCCCATGAAACCACGAGACCATGACCTGAGCCGAAACCGAGAGTCAGAAGCTTAACTGACTGAGCCATCCAGGTGCCCCAACAGTTTTGGTATTTTTCTCTATAAATGAATCATCATCTATTTAACTGTTTTCTCCATCATGGACATAGAATGCTTCCAGTCTTGAATTTGACATTGCAGTAAATATGTGTGTACACATATTTGTATTTACATATATTTATACATTTATACATATATACTTTGGTATACCTTAGGGAGTATCTATTCGTAAGTATACCTATAGGATGAGTTCTTTGAAGACTTATAGTCCCAAATTGTCCTGCAAAGTTGCACCAATTGTCATTCCTACCAGCACTAGAGGAGAACGCCTATTTCTTCACATCTTTGTCAATGCTACCTGGAATTCTAGTAAGTGAAATCTAATATATTTCTCTTTTAAATGGAATTTCTCTGGTTATAAAGAAGTCCAAGCATCATTCCATTTATTTACTGACCATTTGTATTTACTTTTTCCTGTAAACTTCTTGTTTTTTTTTTAACTAATTTTTTATGGAAAATTAAATAAATCCATGCATTCCCTGTATATGTGTTGCAAATATGTCTCCTTTTGTTTTCTCCGGTTTTTTGTTTTTGTAATTTGCCATATGAATTGCTAAAACTTTATTTTGTGATTTTTGTTGATCTTTTCCATTATGGTTGTGAGTTATGTATCTTCTTTAACTTCAAATTTAGGAATTAAGAATAAAATTAGGAATAAACAAACCTATACTTTCTATTAATACTTTAGGTTTTACTTTTTACAGTTAAAACTACGATACAGAGAGTTTGCTTTGATATAACTAATGGGACACTCAGCTTTATTTATTTTTAAAAAATGGCTAACATCTATTTCAAGTTTATTCAATTATTTGAAATGTTAATTAACTTTTAGTCTAAAGAACATTTCATAAACTGATAAATTTGGGTCTATTTCTAGACTATTCTATTCCAATGATTTTCTAACAGTTTTGGTTTTGGCACTAAACTTATTTTAATCACTTACATATTCTGAAATTAAGTAAATTAAGTACAATTCAATTTTAATTACTTAATTATTTAATTACAGAATATGAATATCTCATTGTTTGTCTCATTATTCTTTTCCAAAGATATCCTAGCTAAGAACACATGTTTATTTCTCCAGATTCATTTTCTTAAGGTCACAGAAAAGTATTTTGTTGGCAGACTGCTATTTAAGAAGAATTGGTATTTTTAAATAATGATTTGTCCTGAAGACAAGGTGTGCCTCTCACATATTCAAATTTTCTTAAATATCCCTCAATAGAATTGGTGGGGTTTTCTTCCTGTAGACCTAGCATATTTCTTTTGAAGTTTATTCTTAAATAGTTCTTGTTGTTATTGTAAATGAGATAGTTTCAATTTATCCATTATATTTATCCTCTGATGATTGATTTGAATATGGGGAAACCACATACATACTTATGTTTAAAGGTTAAATTACAACCAATCCTCTTTCTGAATTACCTTATTGATGCTAATGTCTTTCTGTTGACTTTCTTGTGTAATCAAGTTTTACAGTCATTATCATACATCTATAAATAATTAAAAATTATTCTCTGTCCTAATATATATACTATTCATATATAATATATAGTATATACGTATTTATAAATTGTGTCTTCTGTCCAGTTACCTTGAGTAATTTTTCTAAAGTGATGTTAAATAAAAGTAAAAGTTACTGTGGAATTTCTTGAGTTGTTTCTGTCTTCAATAAAAATGCCACTACATATTATATTAATCATAATATCAGCATATATCTACATCTCTATATATCTAGCTGGGTTCTTCAGTATTGTTCTGGAAAATCTACAACCATTATTATACAAACTGTAGCTTCTCACCCTGCAGAACATAAGAAAGTTGCCCAACGAGATATAACTTTTGCTCTAATGCCTTTGCATTGATGCGAGGCATATTTTTGAAACCGTTGTTTGTTTTTACAACTGTTCTGGAAGATGATCACCTTCTCCTTGGGGTAGCTCCCTGGAACTATGTAGCTTATGTGTTAGTCGTACCAATCCCAAACATGCCCTTTAAATTCAGTAAATATCTATACAGCTTTTCATATGTATGATAAAAGGCAAAACTAAGTTTGTTTGCTTAAATGTTATCATATTGCCAATCCTGGGATGAATTTCATTTGATGGTGGTGAGTTATTTCCTCTTTAAAAAAAAAAAAAGATTTTATTTTTAAGTAATCTCTACACCCAACATGGGGCTCAAACTCACAGCCCTGAGATCAAGAGTCCTATGCTCTACCAACGGCGCCAGCCAAGTGCTCATGGTGAGTTATTTCTTTAATGCACCACTGACTTACATTTCGTAAGATTGTACATTCATATGTATAAACATAAATGGTCTGCAGATTTCTTCTTGAGATATGACATTATATACAAGTTTTAGTTTTGACCCTATGAAAATAATTGGAAGTTTCTTTCTTATTCTATGCTCTAAAAAAAAAAGCTTACAGAGCTTCCAAATTAAATATTTTTTACAAGGTTTGAAGCACATCCCTGTGAATTCATCCAAATTTAGCGTTGATGGTATGTATGTGTTTGGAGGAGAGGGAGATGCTTTGATAATACTGATTTCTTCTGGGTGTGTTAGCCTATTTTTCCTGAGGTCAATTTTGGTAACATTTATTCTTCTAGAAACCTTCATCCTAGTTTTCAAATTTATTTGTAAAGTCATATAAATTGCTTTTGGATTAGCTGGGTATTCTGCTGGGTGCTTTATTTCTTTTTTTTCATTTTTAATCTTTTGAATTACACATTCTTCTTTCTTTTCTTATACCAGCCATTGCTTTATTGTTTTCTTTTTTCTTTTATAAAATCTACCCTTGGCTTTGTTTATTAATTGTATTATTTTCCGTTTTCTTATTCATCTGTTTCTGCTTTCCTACCATTTTCTCAGGTTTACTTATAGTTGTTTTTCTATTTCTTGAATTGGACTCTTAATTCACTAATTTTCCTTTATTTGACCTATATGTGTGAGCATTTGGATCGTAAATTTATTCTCACATCATGTTTTTGTGGTTTTTATTTTCTACACATTTTGTTTTTGTTTTTTTTCCTTGAAGAGTTGTTCAAAGAGGGTTTTCCGCATTTCCAAGTAGCTGTTCTTTCAAAAACTTATGATTCTTGGCAAAGAAAGCATTCCATGAAATCAAAGTTTTGTGAAAACACCAGACTGATGACTTTTTTGATATTTATTTCATTTTATTTTTTTTTAGTTTTTTTTTAACGTTTATTTATTTTTGGGACAGAGAGAGACAGAGCATGAACGGGGGAGGGGCAGAGAGAGAGGGAGACACAGAATCGGAAGCAGGCTCCAGGCTCTGAGCCATCAGCCCAGAGCCCCACGCGGGGCTTGAACTCATGAACCGTGAGATCGTGACCTGAGCCGAAGTCGGACACTCAACCGACCGAGCCACCCAGGCGCCCCTTATTTCATTTTAAAATAGAGGGGTGGTCATCTGCCAAATCAGGTGGTGTACATTTTTTGAAGAAGTACATAGCTTGCCTATTGAAAGGAATGAAAATGAAACTGCCCTGTGGTGGCTTAATATTATTCAATGTACTGCCGCCCCAGAGAGGATTAATTATATAATTATGTAGTCATTTCATAAGGTTTGTACTCCACGATAGCTTTCATTGGGATAAACAGTTAGAGAGGATTTCACCAGTCTCTATCATAAACCTATAATGTCCAGCCTTCTTCACCTTTCTCTGGAAGCCTCAAGAAGGTCTAGGGAAGGGACACCTGGGTGGTTCAGTTGGTTGAGACTTTGGCTCAGGTCATGATGTCACGGTTCGTGGGTTCGAGCCCCGCTCAGCTGTCAGCACGGAACCTGGAACCTGCTTCGAATTCCGTGTCTCCTTCTCTCTCTCTCAAAAGTAAATAAATAAACTTACAAAAAAAAGTCTAGGGAAGAATGGAGCTTGGGTAAACAGTCATTACTGCATAGGAGAAGGGACGAGAGCACCATTTTTATTCTCTCGGCATCAAACATCTGCCGCATGGTTAGCAAGAATGGAGGCTACAGACAGTGGGGCAGGGCAGCAGGAGAGTCCACTGTAAGCTGAGGGCACCAGGGCAGTCTGACTGCTACTTGTTGAGAAAGGAGAGCAGGCTCGAGGGGGTCCTGCTGGCAGCAGTCCTTTCTGATGGGTTTTGTGGATACCTTGACCATATTTCCTTCTCCCCTGTGAGCTCTTCTGTGAAGCTTCCAGAAACCATCGCTCTCGTACAGCCTTCCGAGTTGCATTATCCATATGTCTCATCTTTGAGATTCATTTCACTTCCATAAACAAGGCTTCTAGCATTTGTTCAGGCTCTCACACCTCCTTAGACATGGTGCCCGGGGAGCCTCGGTGCCTGTCAGTCCGCATCAGCAACATCATCTGGAGGCCCCAGTGGAAAGGAGAATGTGAGGACCTTGTTAAAAAATTAAGACTCTCCAGATGGAAGGGCGCCTGGGTGGCTCAGTCAGTCAAGCAGCCAACTCTCGGTTTTGGCTCAGGTCATAATCTCATGGTTTTGTGAGTTCAAGCCCCACACCAGGCTCTGCTCTGTCAGTGTGGAGGCTGCTTGTGAATCTCTCTCTCCCTCTCTCTCTGCCCCTCCCCTGTTCACGCAGTCTCTGTCTCTTTCAGAATAAATAAATAAACTTAAAAACAACAACAAAAAAGAATCTTCAGATGGAGACAGTAGAGCATTAAACCCGGCATGGAACCTTTCTAAGCACAGGGCTCTGTGGGACGGCTTGGGCCACACGCCCAGGAAGCCGGCTCTGCCGCCACTGGCCTCCCCAGCTGCCCCGCTAATAACCAGCATCCTAGGAACAATGTTGGCTAAAACGTGCCCTGATGCCATGGTTCAGAAAGGATCATGGCATGTCAAGGACAAGCCATTAGATCAGTGTCAATTACAGGGACACTGTTACTCTGTCTTGCTGTACGTGAATCGGCATCTTTTAAAGACATTAGGGTAACAGGATGGCAAATTCTGCAGAGGTCCTGTGGGCACAATGCAGGGTGTCTCCTTCCCACATATACTTAGCCTTATGTAACTGCACTCACTCTGGAAGGCAGCACTCCCACCTACCACGGTGCTGAAGACGTCTAACTGTGGATTATGGTAAAAGTCAGTTTGCTACTATTGCTCTTCCTTTGCTCTCTTCCTTTGCTCCCTGTGTCCCCACAGACCTCATAAGCACCGCTGAGATAGCAATGATGTGATCGTGCCCGTATGTTGCGGAGTTCTGGCTACTCATACTTCAGTGCGATCCTAGCCCCTTTCACACACAGCTGTAGGTTGACATCCAGGCCCAGAGCTAAGCTGGAAATTATCTGGAAACCAGGAAAAGCACCCAAAATACAAGGTTCACAATGACTCAATCAGCCTGTATTCTCTTGGTCCATTCTCATGGACTGACCGGGTCGGAGCAGAAGACTGTGTAGGGTTTGTGCCCATGAGACCAGGCACAGGTGGATATGAGACACACATCAGCACAGCCCTCAGCATCTACAGGTCACACGTTCCCAGACAACATGTGCAAGGTTCTTTCCTGGATGGGGTGTGATGCTGCTCAAGCTTCTAGGCACAGCTTAAGTTCTTCTTGAAAAGATCTTCTAAAAATTACGTGTGTGTGTGTGTGTGTGTGTGTGTGTGTGTGTGTGTGTGTGTTTGCCATTTCATCCTTACTAATTCAGGTTGGTCCTGATCACAGAAATACTTTTCACAATATGTAGAAATCTGAAGATGTTTCAAACACAACAGTGATAGTTCATGTTCGTATATTTTCCCCTTAACATACAGCTGGGGCTGAAACCATTTTTTGTCCCTTTGCCACTAAAAGAAAGTGATCCCACTTAACCATGAAGCGGCAATCATTGTAGGTCAACTACTGTAAGTTTCACTGTAGTTCAAGCTAGTACTTGAATGAAGAAGATTATTACCTGGGACCTGAAAATCTTTTCTGTTTTTTTTCTAAAAATATTTTATACATTTTACATTAAAAAATATGTTTATTTATTTTTGAGAGAGAGAGAGAGAGACAAAGCAGGGGAGGGGCAGAGAGAGAGGGAGACACAGAATCTGAAGCAGGCTGCAGGCTCTGAGCTGTCAGTGCAGAGCCCAACTCGAGGCTGGAACTTACAAACAGCAAGATCATGACCTGAGCTGAAGTCAGACGCTTAACCAACTGAGCTACCCAGGCACCCCTAGAGATTTTATATTTTAATAAAATTTTATCGATAAAATAGTATAAATGAGGCAAGATTTGAGCCTGGGCACTGCCTCCTCATATGCTCTTGTCTGATGACAGGCAACCAGTGGGCATGTCTGAAGGGTAGCCATTGTTTCTCAGATCTAAATGACAGAATATCAACCCCAAGCCAGGCATCCTGTTCTGTGCAGAAGGATAACAGACACAGAGAAGTAGTAGAATCTAGACTAGAATTTCTAGTCCAATTAACTTCTGGTCCAGCCTTGCGTGCACAAAATACTTTTTAAGTCACAGATGGAATCAGAATTGTTTATATGTACTTCCTGGGGTGGGGGGAGGGAACTAGTGGTTGAGTCTGCCACTAATTTTCTAAATATAGTCAGATTTTAGCCACTGTACGTAGTACCTTTCATCCAAAGTCCCTTGAGGCATATCCAAGCTACAAATACTGAAATAGACCAATACACCCCTTGAGGCAGGTTCTTTTTCACCCCTAGTGTACAAAGGTGGAAGCTGAGATCATGGGAGGTTAAGTATTAGTTCCCATCACACGGGTAACAAGTGTCAGAAGCAATACCTCAATCCAGGCCTCCAGCTCTGGGACCTCTACTCTTAACCACTGTCCATGAGAATAATGGAAACAACATTTTTGAGCATTCTCTGCACGGTCAGGCAGGAAGGTCAACCTATCTAGTATGGATTAAATTCCTGTTTAAATCCTAGCCTCTGGTACCCCAAAATATGACTGTATTTGCAGATAAGGTCTTTACAGAGGTAATCAAGTTAATATGAGGTCATTAAGGGGAACCTTTAACCCAGTATAACTGGTGTCCTTATAATAAGGGAAATTCAAACACAGAGACAAACTGAGGGAAGGCAATGCAAAGAGACAGAAGAAGAACATGACCAGCTGCAAGCCAAGGAGACAGGCCAGAAACAGACCCTTCGGTCACAGCCCTCAGAAGGAGCCAACCTGCTGGCACCATGATTTTGTACTTCTACCCTCCAGAACTGAGACAATAAATCCCTGTTGTTTAAACGACCCAGTCCGTGCTACTTTGTTATAGCAGCCTTAGTAAACTAATATACCATCCTAGCTCAACTGCTCCCAAACCATACAGTTTTTCCAGGCATAATTAGGTCTGTTTAATTTGATCCACTGTATTCAAATAAGAAGGATAAGGGTTACTTAAAGACAGATTATAGGTATAATAGCACAAGAGAAGGTATGCTTTCACCAGCCAACCTGGGCTACACACAGGGGGAACCAGGAATGCAATGCTTGCCAAAAGGTTCTTACTTTTTTAAATTATAGAGGCTGTCATGAAATTTGTTGCTATGTAATCTTATTTAGAAATGTTTGGAAGTCTCCATTTCAACCTGCTCTCAACCCATGGCACTGTTGGTTGCTGGCTTCACAAAAATGTTTCTCGGTGCCATTTCAAATATTATTTTTGGATAACATGGTCCTCAAAAGGCCACGTGAAATATAATGAATGTACAGATTTATACATGAATATAACCATAAGAAAGTAACATAAAAAATAAAAGATGAGATGATTGTTAGGTTATAGCTGGAGGAAAGGCACAAAGATAAATAAACTAAAATGTATTAATATAATATTTTATAGAAATTGCACTTTTATGGGGCTCTACAGAAGTCCTTAGTGACCCATGAAAATTCCTACCTTTAAAATGTTTTATGGAATTCTACAGAGTGGCTTCCAATGCAAATTCTACAATTCCCCAGAGGCTTTGTAAAAATCTTACAATTTATAATCCATAAAAATATAATTTGAATGTTCTTAATGCACTGTAATTTCATATTTTAGTGGCTTTGATTTCCTAAGAATATCAAGATATCTTTTTTAAATATAATATGCTTTAAATGATCTGCCATCAGATTATAGTTGCTCAAATCCACAGCTGTCGAACCCTATTTTACTATTATAAAATAAATAATGTAAGGTAGTTACAGGAAATATAAGACGAACTATTAAGCAGTTAACCCATATTCATCTGTGTGTGTGTTTTTTTTTAATGGATTATTTTGAACTCACTTGGAACAAAGACTTAATGAAGCCATTAGGGTGTGTCAAACTGGGTTCGATTCCCAGAACTGTAATGGGTATTTGTTTTGCTTTGTTTAAATTTCTTAAGAGAAATATTGGTTCCATTTATTTATTTCCCCTTGGCTATCTAGGACATTATTCAACCATGAAGCAAGGTAGGCTCAGAAGAAGCGAAAACACTGTGTTCAGCTATTTCCTTTTCTACACAAATATTCTTTTATTTCTGGAATGAAAAGAGTGCTCTCCAACTTCATTAGAAGAACATAACCTTTCAGTTAACCAAGCCCAAGATCCCTAAGATGAAAAAAACAAAGTTCTCTATTTTCTTCAAATTGCAAACAAGGCATGCTGGAGATGATATTTTGGGTTATTATAAGACAAATGAATGAATCCAAGGGAAGAGCTATGTGAACAGCCATGCTTGATCTGTGGTCCCCAAATATTGACAATATTCAACATTTCATATACTCTGTGTCCCATGGTGTATGTACTACACATCTACTGTTTTGTCTCCTCAGACCTTTTTCTTCCTTCTATAATGGAACCCCTTTTTATTTAGAGATCCATCCCAGCAGACAATGTCAGGTCTATGGTTCTAAGGAGGAGCCGGCACAGAACACCTCCAAGGCACCAGGAGCGGATGTGCTCCCCAACCATGTCACTGGGAGCCCCTCTCTAGGAGTTTTCTTTTTTGTGTTTTAATGTTTACTTATTTATTTTGAGAGAGAGGGAGAACACACACGCACACACATGCGCGAGCAGAAGAGGAGCAGAGAGAGAGAGAGAGGGAGAGAGAGAGAATCCCAAGCAGGCTCCGCGCTGTCCGCACAGAGCCGGACATGGGGCTCGATCCCACAATCCGCGAGATCATAAGCTGAATAGAAACCAAGAGTCAGACGCTCAAACGATTGAGCCACCCAGGCGCCCCCTCTAGGAGTTTTCTAAGGGCATCTAAAGGAAGCACAATGACAACTTTTGCAAGAAAAAGCTCAGAAAGTACGTGTCTGAGAAGGTAAAACCGATTCGGAAAGTAAAGCAAACATGAAAGATGACAAGAAGAGAGCCTCTGGCAGCAAATTGGTTTGTATATGGCACCACAGCCCATAAATCCCCAATTTTTCCTAAATTAGTTGGTTGGGTTAAGTTCATCTCTCTTGCAACAAAAACAATCGACCAAACACACACTCTCTCTTTTTTTCTCATTTCCTATAAAATTTAGAAAGAGCCATTTCAAATGAATGAATCACTCACAAGGGAGAAGTTACAGTTGTTCTGAAAAAACCTCTAATAGGAAACTTGTATTTGATTTCAATGTGAAAAGACAACTTGATTTTTGCACTATCTCTTGAATCTGTTCCCTGCTTTTGTTCTTCTCACTGTTTCTCTAGTTCAGGCTTAAATTTTTTAGCCTAGATTTTTCTTACCCAGCCGTAAAGTGTTGCTGTAATCATCTGGGGTCATGCGGTTCTCCCTCACGAAGACAATGAAGGCTTTCATCTCCAGGCTTGCTCCAACTTTTTGGTGTGGCATTCAAGGCCACCTTCCGTCTCCCCTTCCCTTCCAGCTCTATATCCACCACCGTCCCTTAGCTTTGAGCTCTACCCGCCTTTTCACCATTTCTGAAAGTGCCATGTGCTTTTCTCTGAATGGGAAGGAATTTCCCTCTATTTTGCGTATCTTAATTTTGCTTATCCTTCAAAATCCACTTTAATCTACAGAGATTTCCCCAGTCCCACTGCAAGGAGTGAATGGCTGTGTTATCTGTACTCCACATTATCTCTTTCTTCCTGATTTATGTTCGCCACAAATAGTCTTCTCTCTGTGAATAGCAAGTTCTTTCGTTTACTCGTTCAACAAATATGTAGCATTTCTACGGGTGGGGCACTGTGCTTGACGCTGAGGATACAGCCATTCCCACCTCCTCGTGAAGGTTTGTGAGTTTGCTTTTGTGGGACTTGGATGTTGTACATACTACAACTAAGTATGTAAATGAACTCTGAAGATAGAGTCACAGGCAAAACCAAACCAAACCAAAACAAAACAAACAAAAAACACAGAGTGCTCCAAAGGAGAATGGGAGTAGCCAGGTGAGGCCAGGGTGGAACACTGTGTGGGCAAAAGCAGTGGACATGCGAGGGCTATGGGGCAGGAAAGCAGCGGGCGGGGGGCGGGGGGGCTCATGTGAGGAAATATCCAAGAGCAGTGGGACTGGAGAAGGGTGCAGCTGGCAAGGGAACATGGGGATGCTGGCCGGAGCGGCACATGGTGGGCCCTGTGAGGTAAGAGGTGACTTTGGGCATTATGCTGAGCGCAACTGAGTTCTCAATGGGGGAGCAGCATGATGAGATTTCCATTTTGAGGGACAGGCTGCTATGTGAAGGAAGGGACGAGGTGGGTGAGAAGCTGGTGTGGTACTGCAGGCCCGAGATGATGGTGGCGACTGGAAGGCAGTGAGGTGGCCACGACAGGGGGTGTGGGGGGGGTGGGGATCCACTCAGTAGAGTCCGTGGGATTTGGTAACTGATTAGGTAAGGTTTAGAAAGAGCATCAAAGTGACTGCTGCAGACATCTTTTCTGATGCAGTCAGGTAATTAACCTACTGCCTTGAACATAATACATCTTCAATGATACTTAATTAAACTACTATAATGTTCCCACATGTCACCAAGGGCACCCAGCAGCTCATATGGTATGTAATAATGCTAAAACAGGTGTGTGTGTGTGTGTGTGTGTGTGTGTGTGTGTGTGTGTGTGTACTGTATATTTGTTTACATCTTAAATTTGGGGTAAAAATATGTCAAGATAAATGCACACAAAAGTATCATGAAAGACCGCTTTGTCACTTAACCCTGACTTTTACTTCTTTTATTCAGTGTTCGGGAGGAAGAAGATTAAAATGGGGCCATTAGAGAATGTTTGTAAGTTGTAGCTCCCTCATGGATCCACATAGCAAAATGACTCTGAGAGTTATTTGTCTTCACTGAGTCTGTGCTCTTTGCCTGGAGGTCTGGAAAATATTTTCGTAGTAACTTACCATGACTGCTCTCTGTAGTCAATATAGTTCATCGTCTTTCTGTTCCGCTCACAACTAGTTCCCTCTTCCAGTGTTTCCTCCAAATTCATTAGCTGCTGTATCTAATCGAAAGATTTCAAGCCTTTCACATTTTCTCTTATTGTTCCTAAGCATTTAACTGCTCACCAAAAATAGAACTTCTCTTCATCTCTTAGATTTCGGTGATAAGACGAACTCAAAGGAAATGAGAACCATTCTTAACAACTGGGCCTCACAAGCCGAATAATGGCTAATCGATTTAAGGGGATTATAGTTAAGCTCTCCATTAGCAAAAACCCAATATATGATAAAATCTTTAAGCAATTATACCATCCAGCTAACTTTCCCACTTGATGGATGGTCTCCTCAAATGCCAGGCTTTGACTTTAATCTCCTCATAGGTCATCACCCACTTTTCCCACAGTAGGCAGTTTACCTACTACAGACCAACGGAGACTGGACGGTCCCATCCCAAATTTGATTTCCTTTAAATCAGAGAAATTGCAAATGTCTGTTCCACGGACAGGCATTATCCAAGACAATATAAAGGGTGGGAGAGGAGTCTTTGGGTGAATAAAAGGAGTGAGGAGCCATTCGTAGTTGAGCCAATGGTCAGAGGTCCCCAGGCTAGATCACCCCTTCTTGGAGAGAAGACACCCCCTTGGAAGAGTCATCTCAGTATTGCAGACTGCAAAAGTGATGATGATCATGATGTCCTACTGTGGGCAAACACTGCACTTTATGTGTTCTCTCATCCGTTCCACATAGAATTATCTTGAGCAGAGGCCAGCTAGTAGCTAAGGAGTCAGACTTAGTAGCCAGAGTGCTTGGGTTTGAATTCACGCTCTGCTCCTTACTAGCTGTATGACCTTGAGCAAGCTGCTTAATCATTGGGTATTTCAGTTTTGTCTTTTGTGAAATAAGGATCATAATGTTTACCACCTCAGTCAAATAGTTGTGTAGATTAAGTGGGTTAACATACCTAAAGTACATCAAGAGAACTCGACGCAGTAAGCTCTATGTAAAAATCCCTACCCAAAAGCCTTGCATACGTGTTAGTTGTTATTATTAGCATTATTATTATTATCTTCACTATACAGATGGATGAACTGGATTGTATGAGTTAATCAAGATATTGCTTGGATGAGTGGTAAAGCCAGGATTCGAACTCATCTCTTTCTTACTACAAAGTATATATTCTTTCTATTACTTTCCTCCTTTCCCTCAAAGCATGGTTCAAATCTAAGCCCTGCCAATTACTATCTTTGAGACTTTGGGCCAGTTGCTGGAAGCTCCTGAGACTTAGTTTTCTTGTGTGTAAACTGAGGAATAGTACTGATCTCACAAATTATTTTCTTAAAGTTTATTTCTTTCTTTTGAGAGAGAAAGAGAGAGAGAGAGAGAGAGAGAGAGAGAGGGAGAGGGAGAGGGAGAGAGAAAAAGAGAGAGAGATGGAGAAAAAGAATCCCAACCAATCTCCACATTGTCAGTCTGGAGTCGGACACGGGGCTTGAACTCACGAACCATGAGATCATAACCTGAGCCGAAATCAAGAGTTGGACGCTCAACCGACTGAGCCACCCAGGCACCCCCTAATCTCACAAATTTGTTATGCTGAAGTAGGCTCCAGGTGCTGAGCTGTCGGCACAGAGCCCGACGCGGGGCTCACAAACCATGAGATCATGACCTGAGCCGAGGTCAGACGCTTAACCAACTGAGCCACCCAGGTGCCCCTTCCCTTTTGCACTTTGTGAATGAAGGCAGTTCGAGTGAAATGGGAGGTGCCTCCAGGCACTCCACAATGTACTTCTACATCATTGAACCAAGTCCTCCTGCTTGAAAGGATGGCTGGTTATAGTGAGTTGCAATGGAAACACCCAATTAATTGTATCTCAAGCCATGGATGATAATAAAAATAATGGTAATAACAACAATAATAATAATAATAAATAATAATAATAAAAACAGCTTACAATTACGGAATGTCTATGATTTACAAGTTACGTCCACACATATCTTCTCATTTGTTCCTCATGACAACACTATGAAGACAGAAGGCCAGTATTACTGTCTCTACTTCACAGATCAGCAAACTGAGGCTCAAAAACACTAAAGGATTCTGAACTGCAGAGGTAAAGCTGAGACTCCAATTCTTCCCAACCTCGGTACCTTGTTTCTAGATAGAAGGATATGGTCAAGAAGAGTGTTGAAGAGTCTTGTTAATACTGCCACGATAGCTCTTGAATCACCACCAGGTTACTCCCCATATTGACAACAGCCCTGTTTGTAGCATTTTGCCAGAAGCAATTTCTGCCATCGGCGGACGTTGGTTTCAAGAACAGATCACCACACAAGGGGCTGCCTTTTATAGACATGAAGTCCACCGTGATCTACCTTTGTGAGATTCCTCCTGTGCACACAAAGGTGAAGGGGAGGCAGGGAGGTCTAGAGCACATGAGTGGTAATGGTTACAGCAGAAATGCAATATGAGAGGAGAGAAATACAGTGGAACCTTGGTTTGCGAGCCTAATTTGCTCTGGAAACATGCTTCTAATCCAAAGCACTTGTATAACAAGGTGAATTTCAAGAACCATTGGCTCAGCTGTGATCATGTGATGTCTGGTGTCACGAACCCCTCGTATTGCAAGGCATTGTTTGTTTATCAAGTTAAAATTTATTAGAAATGTTTGCTTGTCTTGTAGAACACTCACAGAACAAGTTACTTACAATCCAAGTTTTTACTGTATTTCCAACTCAAAAAAAAAAATGTGGTTCCATGGGCAAGAGCCAATGGAAGTCTCTGGAAGAAGGCAAAGCTGGCTAACAGGTAAGGTGGGAGGAGTGCTCTATATGCAGATGATAACTGGCTGGACGCAAGCCCACACTTCCACCAGTTAGTCTCTGCTTATTACAGGCATATCTTGTTTTGTTGCATTTTCTAGATACTGCATTTGTTTACAGATTGAAGATCTGTGGCAACCCAGCCTCAAGCAAGTCTACCGGCACCATTTTCCAGTGGCATTTGCTTACTTTGTGTCTCTGCGTCACATCTTGGTAATTCTCAAAATATTTAAACCGTTTTCATTATGATTACATCTGTTACAGGATCTTGATCAGTGATTGTGACTTGCTGAAACCTCAGATGATGGTTAGCATTTTTTAGCAACAAGGTACTTTTTTAAGTTTATTTATTTATTTTGAAAGAGAGAGAGAGGGAGAGAGAGAGAGAGAGAGAATTCCAAGCAGACTCTGTGTGGTCAACGTGGAGCCCAGTGCGGGGCTCAAACTCACGAACTGTGAGATCATTACCTGACTGAGGCACCCAGGCTCCCCAGCAACAAAGTATTTTTAATTAAGATATAGACATGTTTTTTTCCCCCAAGACATAATGCTATTGCACACTTAATAGACTACAGTATAGTGTAAACATAACTTATATATGCGCTGTGAAACCAAAACATTCCTTTGACTCACTTTATTATAATATTCACTTTATTGCGGTAGTCTGGAACTAAACCCACAATATCTCTGAGGTATGACTGTACAGAATTTGCTCCAACAATTATTGAGCAATTCCTTCTTTTGGGATAGGGATGATAATCCCTGCGTAAAAACTATTTCCCCAGGAGAAAATGAGCTGTTTTGGATGGTGCATGAATTTTTCTATCCCTTTAAGCTTTGTTCATTAAATGGACATACGAGTCCATACAACAAATCTCTGCAGTCCTAAGAAAGTAAACACAACTTCCTGTACGTTTTGCTTGGTCCCAGTCTATATTATGTGAGAAAAAAAAAAAACAGAAAAGTTATTGGTTTTGTGGTTCTCTGAGGGATATGTTGAATAGTAAGAAATGAGACTAATGTTTTCCAAATGCTAAAGCCGCATAAGCAGGAGGAGGGCATTTGGTACGAGGACACTCTGGTCTGTGAGGTCATATACATATGGCAGATTGGAAAAGCTGACATTTGAATGCAGACAGAACTGAATTGGACTTTTGATTCAGTGTGACTTGGGGAGAATTATTTTTACTTTTCTTTTTTTAAATCTTTATTTGAGAGAGAGAGAGAGAAAGAGAGAAAGAGAGAGCAGGGGAGGGGCAGAGAAAGAGGGAGACACAGAATCCAAAGCAGGCTCCGGGCTCTGAGCAGCCAGCACAGAGCCCGAGGTGAGGCTCGAACTCACGAACAGCAAGATCATAACCTGAGCTGGGACCCTTAACCGACTGAGCCACCCAGGCGCCCCTATTTTTACTTGTCTGACCTTCAATTTTCTCAAAACTAAAACAACGACATTAAGACAACCTTACAGTCCCCTGAACCTGCCATGCACCCTCTACCTGACAACCTTTCCTTATTGTGTCCTTCGCCTGGAACAACCTTTCCCCCAATTTTTTGACTGCTCCTATATTACTTTAGGTCTTAGCTTAGATGATCTTGCCTCTCCTAGGGAGGCCATTGAGCCTCTCCAGGACTGGATTAGGTTTACAGGATCACACAAGTGTTTCTTGAATTCCTCCTTCACAGCAGTACCTTTCACATCAGCGGTAGTATCCTGCCTATGTGTTCAACCTTCAGCTGCAAGTTTATTAAGAACAAGGAAAGTTTCTTTTTATCATGGACACCCCAGCACTAGTGAAGTGACTGGCACAGCAAAATGAATACTTATGAAAATTGCATTCATTCATTCAGTAAAGAAGTATTTACACCCACTATATAGCAAGCCTTTTTTTAGACCCTGGAAATGCAATAGTAAAGAAAACAAGAAATAATCTGAGCCCTCCGGAAGTCTACAGTCTAGTAGGGGAAAAGAGACAATCAATGAGTAGGTAAAATATTTAGTATGTCCCATGGTCAAACACTGTGTCCAACATCATCCCATCTCCACCCCAACTCAAAGCTATCTCCATTCCATCCTTTTCCACATCCTTGGGCCCAACCTCAGCTCCCACCCCGGTCTCTAACCCTACCCCATTTTTGTCTGCACTTCTCCAACTTGAAATTCATTTCCATCATTATCCCCAATGAATGAATTCATGAATAAATGAATAACAGAATTACTTTCTATATTGTTGGAGATAATGCCAGGGAAGGCTCTAGCACAAGCCTGGCCCTATTATGTGCTCAATAGATGTTTCTTTCCCCTCATCCGCCAGTCTGTGATTGAGTCACTTACTTCTTTAAAACCCTCAGGGAGTCAGAAATAATGAGATCTAAACCTAACATTATGAAAACGTGTAAGACAAAATGTTGAAAGACTCCAATATTAAGCATTTGAACTTTATCTTAGCTACTATCTTTTTTTGGAGCAGAGAATTCTCATAGCTCCGCAGTGTAATGATTATCAAAAAATTGTGGTAATCATATGGGGACAAGCCCCAAAGCATTGGAGACAGAGGCTGGATCGATGCCATGGTTACAATTACTACGTAATTGCTCTTTGCCTGATGGGTCAACACACTCGGTCCAGGGTCCTTCAGGGTTGTGGGGTTGGAGGAAGAGGGGTCTTGCTTCAAATTTCTGCCCAGCCACTTCCTGACCTTGAAGATTGCAATTCCCTTCATGCCTCTCATTGGATTTATTAATCTATGTGATTGAGATAATCAAGTCAACTTCCCATGGTTATTTTATGGATCTAATGGGTTAAAACATGCAAAAGTCTTAGAAGAGTCTGACAAGGAGTGGGTTTCAGGAAATGCTGGCTGTTATTGTTATGATTCAAGACTGCCATCCTATCCCACTCTCTTCCCTTCATAATGAGACTGGAGACGCGTTAGCAAACAAACCAGAGAATTTTAATTACAAAGAAGCTATTATTTTCTCATTTTTATACTTCTCAATGACTTTATACATACAAGATCGAACACTTTTCAGCTTTTTAAAATAAAAAAATTCACTCACAGTACTTGCATCATCATGATCATAAATGACTTTCAGTAGAATTGGTTTTAAAAAACCAGACAATCTTTTCCTCAATATTATAAAGATTAAATCTAAAAATGGTAAAAAATAAAGAACTGTTGATGTCTACTTTTCTGGTAAATGAAATTTATAGCTGCAATTTCTTTTGGGTATCTGGATTTAATGCATTTGTAATGTTATCCTGTACAAATATAAGTAATCATTGTCAGAGAAACAAATTCTCACTATGCATATATCAAACCATCTTACGTATTCCTACAAATTAAATGACACACATAACTCTGAGAAGCAACAAAACAACTGGAAATGTAAATATATGTATATATGAATCAACTAAAAAATAATCAGACTTACAAAATCTCATCAGAGCCCCCTGGAGAACAACTGTCCTCTCTCACTGTTGATTTGCTTTTATACACGAGGGTATCTTGTTTCACTAGAATTCCCCACGCATTGTCTGTCAGGGTTTCACAAGGTTTCTAAGCTTGACAAATATCTTAATTTTCCAAAGATTTGTGTAAGAAGACTTCACAGCAGGATGGCCTGAATCATCCCAAGTACCCCTAAAAGATAAAAGACCAGGAAGAAATCTCTGATTTCTCCAGGTCCCTTGCTCACTTTACAATTCCCACTTTCTATTTTTCTTTTCTTTTAGAATACCTAGCTTTTTCTACCTTAGTTATTTATTTATGTCCCTTTCCTATTTATGCTACTCAATTGTGAACTTACTGAAGGCTCAGTCTAGTAGATTACCTTTCACAGACTGGCATTCAACAAAAGTTCCAAAAAAAAGGAAACTGGTTTACAGATGGGTAAGTGACAAAGCCCTAGTGAAATTAGTGACTAAACCAAAATTAAACCCGACTCCTGAGACTTCTATTTACACTGTAATTCACCCATGTACTCTCATTCATTCATTCATTCATTCATTTGTTCATTTACTTATGCCGTGTATTAGATGTGTACCGATATGCCAAACACTACTCTAGGCACTTGGAATATATCTGTAAACAACAACCATGACAAAAGCAAAGTCAAAGCAAAACAAAATGACAATCCCTGCCCTCGTGGAACTTACTTTTTGTTGGAAGAAAAATGACAATAAAGAGTAAACAACAAATGCAGCGTTTCTGATACATAGGGGCTCCGTTTTCTTTTCAAAGTCACAGCATACCCTGGAGGTACAGTCTCTCCCCTCTCTTTAAGTCTCAAAGAAAACTTCACTAAATCCAGTGTCACTCCCAGGTGCTAAACAAAATATTTACCTGCAGTCTGAGCACGGGGTGTGGCGTCAACCACAGCATTCAACCCAACCTAAATTTGAAACCCTGGTGGACAGATGCCCCAAGTGGTCTCCTTTGTATTGTTTTATTTAATAAACAATTTGTCAGGACTGTTCTGAGTGCTTTATATCCACATTAACAGGACAGCTCTGTGAAGGAAATACCATTATCATCCTCACTCTATAGCTGAAGAGAATGAAGCGCAGAGAAGCTGAGTCTATTGCCCGTGGTCACACAGCTAAGGAGAGCTGGGATTTGACCCAAGGCGGTTTTCTCTAGAGTCTATGCCCTTATCTACTAACAAACTAGCTTCCCATGTTTCTACTGGGTTTCCATGGGCATCACCAGCCAACACTGAGCCCAACTAAATTCCTGAAGGCAAACAAATTGCCAGTATGTAGTTTTTGTAAACAAGGCATGCATAACTCAGGCAGATACCAGCTTAGGTCACAGACATGTTGGAAAGTCTCTGCACCCACGCAGCAATGGGTGAAAGGTAACTCAGGAAATGACCAGGATTGGAAGGATCCAAGTGGATGAGCTAAGGAAAATGATCCTCCTTCCTGTCAGGGCTGGGAGTTGGTAGAAACGCAGTAATTTCTCAGTTATTCAAAACTGGATTAGGTACATTTCCCCCGATGTAGGTGTTTCCTCCTCACTTTCCCTCTTGTTAATTATCATCATCTGTGATGTCATATATGTGCCTCTCTTGTTTATAATCTGTATCCCACACCAGAGTCTAAGCTTCATGAGGGCAGAACTTGTGTCTATGTAGTTTTCTGCTGGATCTCCTGCCAAGAACAGTGCCTGTCACATCCACATAGGAAGGCGCTCCATAAAAACTTATTGAATAAAAGAAGGAATTTAATGGTAATTCTACAATTGTAACTTTACTAGAGTCACCACCTATTAATATCACTTGTTGCAAAAAAAGACAGGAGGAAAGGAAAGATTATAAATTGCACAAAGGCTACTTTTACAGCTTTAAGTAATTAGGTGAAGAGCTTCGGTACAGGATGAAATTTATAGGATTGGCTAAAAGAAAAGCTTGGGATGTTCATCTATGCATTGCACATATTCATTGCTTAAAAGTCATAATCCTGGGGGCGCCTGGGTGGCGCAGTCGGTTAAGCGTCCGACTTCAGCCAGGTCATGATCTCGCGGTCCGGGAGTTCGAGCCCCGCATCAGGCTCTGGGCTGATGGCTCGGAGCCTGGAGCCTGTTTCCGATTCTGTGTCTCCCTCTCTCTCTGCCCCTCCCCCGTTCATGCTCTGTCTCTCTCTGTCCCAAAAATAAATAAACGTTGAAAAAAAAAAGTCATAATCCTGGTTTTGGCCAGCTAAATAAACAAAGGCTCTTTTGAAACTACTTTTGAGTACTTTTTTTCTAGTCATAAATGTTTCATGATACATATATATACTTTGATCCTTATATTTCAATTCTACTAGGAATAAAGAAAGTGGTCTTTCTAAAGTTCCTCTTACACCCATCCCTTCCAAGTAGAATCCCATCCAAAACTTTCACCCATTGGAAAGATGGATTCTTATGGAATCTTGAGGAGTCTATATGTAGACTGTCATTATTTGATGGTAATTTGGTCCTGCAGGTAAGCGTTAGACTAATACAAGGAAAAGAAAGAGAAAAGCAACACTCAGCAGTGATCATTTCTGCATCGTGCTCTTCTCCATTGCTGCTTTTTAATTTCTCCAGAAGGTGAAGACATCAATTGCGTTTGCTTGAAAGTTTGTTGTTTGTTATGGGCAAGTGAATTTAAACTCGACAGTGGCTGTGTATATGGGTAAAATATGAATTTAAAATAAATACATACATAATTAAAGAAACACACAATCTGAGCCCCTGAAATAAATCAGTAAGCCTTAATGAGATTTTAGTCAGGTTGTTTTCCTACATGATCTTTTTGTCTACATGCCAAACAGCTTCCTTCCTTCCTTTTTTTTTTTTCCTTCCTCACAGAACAGACATTGGAAACACACAGGCTGCAGGCAGAAATCTATAAAGAAAGATGGGAAACTGCCCAGAAGAAGTGTGAGCTGGGTTTCATAACGTGGGTATGGCCAAAATGAATTCTGTGTGCTTTACAACTATTATCTAAGCAGAGCTTTACTAACCACGAGACTAAGTCTCATAGGCAAATATTCTCAGGGTATGAAAACCAGGCTTTACCCTAGAGCTAAAAATAGGTACAAAATTTGCAGAGCCCTTGTGCAGCTGTGAAGAGCCTTCATCCATCACAACAGATATTCTGCTCCTTTTTTGCTAATAGTCCTGTCGTGTCCTATGTGTGGAATCTTACGGAGGTAAGATAATAACTAAAATAATAACGATTACTACCACTAACAGAAACTAAATGTGCAGGAGAATGATTTCCAAATTCCAGCAAATGCACCACTTACTTCCAATTAAGAAATATGTGATTTAAAAAATATATCCTGCATCCTGAAAGAATTTTCATAATTTCTTAGAGTTCCCTGAGATGAGGTTTTTGTGGGGTTTTTTTTTTCTTGAGTTTACACTGCACAAATCTTAACTATAAAATTTGTCGTGTCTTGGTAAATGTATATGCTCCTGTAATGACCTCCTCCACTGAAATATAAAACATTTCCATCACCCCAGAAATCGCCTTATGCCTCCTTTGAAGTTGATCCCACCTCCTCCCATAAGCAGCCACTGTTCTCATTTCTACGTCACAAATTAGTTTTGTTTTGTTTTGTTTGTTTTGTTTTGTTTTGTTTCGTTTCGTTTTGAACCTCACCTTAATGGATTAACATAGGATTCAGTCTTTTGCACCTGGCTTCTTTACTGCATGGTTTTGGCAATCACGCATGGGGTTGCAGGTGTCAATACTTCATTCCTTTTCATTGCTGAACTGCATGAATATGTCACAATTGGTTTACCTGTTTGTTCTTCTATTAATGAAAACAGTAATATTGGGGGTATAATGAATAAGGCCATTATGAACATTCTCGTAGAAATGTTTTCTGTGTGTATGTTATTTTTTTCTTGGTTAAATACTTAGAAGTGGACTTCCTGGATCATAGACTAGATGGACGTTTAACTTTATAAGAAACTGGAAAACTCTCTGCCCGACTGGCATCTCTTACCAAGGCATGCCAGTCCCAACGTCTCCATATTCACTACCGGTTGGTGCCCTCCACCTTTCCATGGTTAGCAATCGTTGTTGGTGTGAAATGATCTCTTACTGTGGAATTACTGGGCATTTCCCTGATGACCGATGTTGACCATTTTTTATGTATTTACTGGTCATTTGTATACCATCTTTTTTTTAAAGATTTTTTTTCAATGTTTATTTATTTTTGGGACAGAGAGAGACAGAGCATGAACGGGGAGGGGCAGAGAGAGAGGGAGACACAGAATAGGAAACAGGCTCCAGGTTCTGAGCCATCAGCCCAGAGCCTGATGCGGGGCTCGAACTCACGGAGCGCAAGATCGTGACCTGGCTGAAGTCGGACGCTTAACCGACTGCGCCACCCAGGCGCCCCTGTATACCATCTTTGATGAAATTATATGTTCAAGTTTTCGCCCCAATTTTTAACTGCTTTTTTGTCTTTTTATTATCATTTTCTAGAATATGTCATATATTGAGAATATAGGTTTTTTTTTCGTTTTTTAATGCTTTTTATTCTTCGATGAGCAGAAATTTAATTTTGATAAGGCCCAATTTGTCATTTTTTCCTTTCGCATTTAGAACTTGCAATGTCTCTTCTAAAAATATTCTTGCCGAACAAAATGATAAAGAGATTGACCCGTGTTTACTTTTAGATATTTTACAGTTTTAGCTTTTATTTTTAGATCCTTCTAATATTAATTTCTCTGAGTAGGATAAAGTAGAAGTCAGAGTATAATTTCCACTGTGTATCCAGTCTTCTCCTACATCATATGTGGATAACTTTCTCTCTTTATTGAATTGCCTTGGTACCTTGGTAAGAAAATTTAAAAATAAATCAACCAACCATATATGCATAGATCTACTTCTGGACTATTCTGCTCCATTCCCAATTTTTTAGTGAAGTATAATTGACATATAACTATATTAGTTTCAGATGTACAGTTTTTACTTCTTATTTGCCTTACTTTGCTTATACATAACACACACATATATAAATAAATTTTCTTTGGCTAGGGTCTCCAGTACAATGAAGTGGGCAGAGTAAACATTCCTGTTTAACCTTGTTCCTTTGTATATAATGCATCATTTTCCTTTGGTGGCTTTTAGAATTTTACGTTTGATACATAACAATGTTATTAAGATGAACTTAAGTGTGTGTTTGATTTATCAGAGTTGTGTTTCCTGAAATTTGTTGATCTGTAAGGTAATGTTTTTCATAAATTTAGGGATTTTTAAAATTATCATTTCTTCAAATACTGGTTCTGCTCCATTTTTTTCTATCACAAAAGTTTTTTTTTCTCTGTTCTTCATAATGTATAATTTCTGCTGATCTGAAATGAAGTTAAAAGATCTCATCTTTGGTATCCAATTTGGTGGTAAGCCTACCAAGTGTATTTTTTATTTCTGTTATTACAGTTTTCAGCGCTAGAATTTCCATTTAGTTCTTTTTTAAGTTTTCACTTCTCTTCTGACAGTCCTCATTTACCCATTAGTTATTACCATCTTTGCCATTATGTTCTTTAACATATTTATAAAAGCTGTTTAGGGGCGCCTGGGTGGCGCAGTCGGTTAGGCGTCCGACTTCAGCCAGGTCACGATCTCGCGGTCCGTGAGTTCGAGCCCCCGCGGTCCGTGAGTTCGAGCCCCGCGTCAGGCTCTGGGCTGATGGCTCAGAGCCTGGAGCCTGTTTCCGATTCTGTGTCTCCCTCTCTCTCTGCCCCTCCCCCGTTCATGCTCTGTCTCTCTCTGTCCCAAAAATAAATAAAAAATGTTAAAAAAAAAAAAAAAAGCTGTTTAAAAGTCCTTTTCGGCATATCCTCAAATCCATGTTGTCTCAGTGACTGTTTCCATTCACCAGGTTTTCTTTTGATTCCTGATGACATTTTCTTGTTTCTTCACATGTCTAGTATATTTTCATTATACACTAGGCATTGCCAATGACATATTAGGAAGGCTCTGAATTCTGTTTTCTTCTTCTGTAGACTGTAAGTCTTTGTTCTAGTGGATGGTACATTACTGGTTGACTGTTTTGACATTATGAAGCATGGCTTTTTAATTTTTTTTTTTTTTTGGACAGGTTTGTTTTAGTGTCTACTCTTACTCTTAGGATGAATCTTTAGTCTTAGGACATAGACTTGATTCCTAAGGCTTGAAACTCTTCTGGAGTTTCAATAGAACTTTTTTATGTTTACCAAACCCCTCTAATATTACTGAATTTAAGTTCCTAACTGTCACTTCTGTGCCAGCAGTATTTGAACTACTCAACCTTTCAGTGTTACTTTCTGCTGGGATAGTTGGAATTTTCTTTATCTATGTTCAGGTTGGGAGTCAACCAAGAATCTAAGGAGATTGTATGTGCAAATATGAAAGCTCCACATCCTATGACCGCTTCCTCCCGGAATTTTCTCCCTCTGTTTCCAAATAATGTAACAAATCAAACCAGTATGAATGCAGCTAAATTTGAGTTCTAGTCGCCCAGTGTTGTAAAGCCAGGGGGTAGCCTTAGGACAAAAGCTGTACAAATGTTGGTCTGATTCAATATGGTTCCCTTTATCCAAGACTGAATCTCCAGTTTCTGCCTGCTTGCAGTGACTCTAAATAGTTAATATTCATAGTTTGTCAGGAGTGAAACTTGTTACCGAATTGTACGATTAGTTCAATCTAATCTACTCCACCAGTAGTAGACCCAGAAATCTTCCATATATAAGTTTCTTAAGTAAGGATGATTTTTCCTTTGTTTTTTATAGATATATTTTCAATCAATTATAGGGTAATGTTGAAATAAAAAATATAGAGTAAGGGGAAAAAATGACCTATAATTTCACTACCCAAATACCCACTGTTAAAAATTTGAAGTTTTCACCTCCAGACATTTGTCTATGCCTAAATAACAGGGATGTAACTGCCTATACCTCCAGGAAGACTGTAGGCAACTAAACCATTTCTTTATGCAGACACCTGTAGACATACATATCTGCTTTGTCAAAAACTTAGAAGGGTGCCTGGGTGGCTCAGTTGGTTAAGCGTCCAACTTCAGCTCAGGTCATGCTCTCGTGGTTTGTGAGTTTGAGCCCCACATCAGGCTCTGTGCTGACAGCTCAGAGCCTGGAGCCTGCTTTGGATTCTGTGTCTCCCTCTCTCTCTGCCCCTCCCCTGCACACACTCTGTGTGTGTGTCTTTCTCTCAAAAATAAATAAACATGAAAAAATTTAAAAAATACTTAGAAGTTGCTTACTTATTCTTTAGACGATTATTATGCTTTCATTGTTTCATTGAGTTTGGCACAGTCGGAAACAAATAGAAATGAGAAGCTGAAATGTCATGACAGGGATCATAAAGACTTTATAAAATACCTATACATTTATGATTTCTTCTTTGGCCAGAGTTATTCAGAGGCATGTTATTAATTTCCAATGACTTGGCTGAGTTTTCAAATATATGTTATTGATTTCTAATCTAACTCCATTATTGTCGCAGGGCATACATTGTATTATGGAATCTTTCAAAATTTACTGACACTGGGTTTAATGGCCTAAAACACGGTTTGTCTTGGTAAAAAGATCAATCTTCACTTATAAAAAAACATATATTCTGCTGTTGGGTGGAGTATTTTAAATATGTCCATTAGGTCATTTTAGTTGAAGTCTTCCTCAAGTCTTCTGTATCCTCACTGACTTTCTGTCTACTTGTTTTATCAGTAATTGAGCAAGAACTGTTAAAATCTACGGCTATAATTATAGATGTGTCTACTTGTTTCTTTGAGCTGTATAAGAAGTTGCTTTGTGTATTTTAAAGCTCAATTATTAGTTACATAAATATGTAGGATAATTAACTTCTCTTAGGGATTGACCCATTTGTCATTGAGAAGTGAATCTCTTTATTCCTGGTAATATTCTTTCCCTTGAAATCTACTGCATCTGATATTTAATAAAGCCACTCAGTTTTCTTTTGATTGGTGTTAGCATGGTATATCTTTTTACTTCTCATCTACTTGTGTCTTTAAATTTAAATTATACACACACACACATATGCATCTACAGGGAGTATTCATTTTGACAATGTCTGTTTTTTTAATGGAATGTTAAACCATTTACATTTAATGTGACTTTTGATACAGTCGGGTTTATATCTACCATCTTACTTTTTCCCCCTTTGTTTCACTTGCTCTTTGTTCTTTTTTCTCTCCTATTTTGTTGGCTTATTAACTATATTTATTTTTTAAGTGGCTACTTAGTGTTTATAGTATATACTGTTGACCTAACACAGGGTATTTTCCACATCTCTCCTTAACATTCTTCTGTTTTTCTCTACTTTATTGGACTTATGGAATACAGTTATAGCTCTCTTAATATCCTTATCTATTAATTCTATAATCTGTGTCATTTAGCTTAACTGGCCTTTTCCCCCTCTTATAGGTCATATTTTCTGACTTTCTTGTATGCTTATTAATTTTTTATTAAATACCAAACATTGCGATTTTACTGGGTTGAGTGCTATACGTACTTACACACACACACACACACACACACACACACACACACACATATGGGCTTTGTTTAAGAATAAATTTTCATAATTTGGAACAGTTTGATGTTTTTGAGGCTTACAGTTGAGATTAATAAAATCAGAGAAGACTTTAATGTAGGGCTGATTTTTCCCCCCATTACTGAGTCAATACCCATCTGAGCACTGTGTATAATTCTTCCCCAATTATGGGATATTCCTACCCTGCCTGGTGGGAACATCAACTATCCCAAGTTTTATGTGAGCTCTGAAGAAAATTCTGTTTGCTGTTGTGAGTGGTTCATTCCCCAATTTTAGGAAGTTTCTTCACACATGTGTGCTGAATATACTCAGTAGAGGACTTGGGAGGGAACTTTCCCAGAGCTCCGTGCTCTGTCTCTGAGCAACTCTTACATCTCTGATACCCTGCCCCAGAAACACTGGCCACCTTGGCTGCCCTGAAGTCCCAACTTTATTTTCTCAGCTCAGGGATTCCTCTGGGATTCTCCTGGGTTTCTTTCTCTGTGCTGGAGTCTGGAAACTCAGTCCAGGAGATAAACAAACTGGGGCAACAAAGGGCTCATTTCATTAGTTTCTCCTCTCTCAGGAATTACTGTCCTACATTGCTTGCTGCTCAATGTCTAAACACCATTGTTTCTTATATTTTCCTCAGTCTATTAGTTATTTCAGAGGAGAAAGAAAACTTGTGCCCTGTTACTCCAAGTTGGATTAAAGCAGAAGTTTCTATTTATTTATGATGATGCCAAATTTAACAATGTGCTCTAAAGAAACAAAGAAGGGATTAATTGGTTGTTCTACGGATCTTCCTGTCAGCAACCTTTTGTAACCCGGTTTTTGTTGGTGATGGTTTGTTTGTTTGTTTGTTTTCAAAGAGGCATATGAAACCTTGGATGGTGAAGCTGGGTGAGGTGTAGATTCTGGTGAACAGAACTGAGTCATTGCTGCCTAATGTATATGATGAAGAGGGTGGAATCTGAAGGGACACATACAAGCCAGGTCAGCCACCGGAAGTGGGAGGAGAGGTTCTAGGAATGAGTCCCAGGGAAACCAGGAGAAGTTAGCTGGTCAATGTGCCACAGAGCTGCTGGGTAAGAGAGCATTTGTTGTGACTGATTGATTGATTGATTGATTGACTGACTTATGATCATAGAGTTATCCACCCAAGGACACCATTTTTTAGATTTGCAGGGACACTCCCCTCTTTCACGTCCAAACACTTCCAAACCTATAATTCCATCACATGTAACCTAACTTTGGGGTCTACGATCACTTCACAAAAAGAATCAAACGAAGTTTAATTCAACTGTGCTTGTGTTGTAATGGTACTGAATGATAGGAATGCTTTATGTGTGTCAGTTTCCTAAGGCTGCCATAACAAATCACCACTGAGTTGCTTAAAACAATAGAAATTTATCCCCTCGTGGTTCTGGAGTCCAGAAGTCTGAAATCAAGCTATCAGCAGGGCTGTACTCCCTCTGAAGGCTCTGGGGAAGACTCTTTTCCTTCCCTCTTCCTCGGTTCTGTAGTAGTCGGCAATCCTTGGTATTCCTTGTTTTTAGCCACATCATTCCAATCTCTATCTCCATTGTTATAGAGACTTCTTCCCTGTGTGTATTTTCTGTGTCTCTGTGTCCAAATTTCCCTCTGCTTTCTTGTATAAAGACACCAGTCACTGAACTGAGGACCACTATGATCTAGTGAGAGCTCATCTTACTTAATTTAACTTAATTACGTCTACAAAGACCCTGTTTCCAAATGAAGTCATCTTCACAGGTACCAGGATTTGGACTTTAACAAACCTTTTGGGGGGCGCCTGAGCGGCTCAGTCGATTGAGTGTCCGACTTCAGCTCAGGTCACGATCTCACGGTTCATGAGCTCGAGCCCCGCGTCTGGCTCTGGGCTGACAGCTCAGAGCCTGGAACCCGCTTCAGATTCTGTGTCTCCCTCTGTCTGCGCCTCTGCTGCTTGCACTCTGTCTCTCACATTGTCTCAAAAATAAATAAATATTTTTTAAAAATTTAACATATCTTTTGGGGGATACAGTTCAACTCACCACGTGGTGTGTCAGACAGACATCTTCCTTTGACCGACCTTCAGTTCTACACTCCACCTTTCTCCACTGTTCTCTCAGCCCCTGGAGGCTGACTTATGTGGGCCACATCAATGGATTCTTATAACCTCTGGCTTCTAGTTTGGTCTAGTGAAATAGGGAGCCCCAGGAATAGACTGGACAGACTGAGAAGAGTTAGGCCAGAGAACTTATTTACCTGGCTTCCCTCTCCAGCCTTGTGTGTGCCTTGACAGAAGGTGGGCAGGCCTCCTGCTCTACTTGACTGTCTCATTCACAGCTCCAGTAAACTCTTCCTCTTGCTCTTTGGACCAAGAGCTTGGCTTCTTTAGCTCCTGCAATCTATCTTACAGTCGCCTTTGTAATCAGTCCTTTTATTAACAAGCCATCTAGAATTATCCTAATTTGTGTGTGCCATCTGTTTCCCGTTGGGACCCTGACATCAGTTGGGCTTCAGTTCTTCTAAATAAGTGATTATTCTTTTTAAAAAATGGGTTTGTGGCTCATCTCTTAGAGCATCAAAATGTAAAAGAAAAATTAACCATTTTGATGAAAGCCTGTAGAGATAATGCTGTATACTGTTTCTTACATGAATACTGGTGCAAATCACCTGCACCTGAGATATAATTAATGGTGGGGCACCTGGGTGGCTCGCTCAGTCAGTGAAGCATCCAACTTAGGCTCAGGTCGTGATCTTGCAGTTGGTGAGTTCGAGCCCTGCATTGGGCTCTGTGCTGACAGCTCAGAGCCTGGAGCCTGTGTGGGATTCTGTGTCTCCCTCTCTCTCTCTCTCTCTCTCTCTGCCCCTCCCCACTAGTGCTTTTGCTGTCTCTCTCTCTCTCTCTGTCAAAAATAAACATTAAAAAAGTTTAAATATATATATATATATATATATAATTAATGGTATATCATATTGTTATGTAATAGAACAATGTCATATATAATTAACGTACAAGTAACAAAGCTAATGATACAGGAGGCTGATTATGAATATTCGTCATAGTTGTAATTATACACTTTTCTATCTTTTATTTATTCTATTGATTCCCCAGATGCAGGCTCTGAAGCTTCACTTCCCTTGCCTCTATTACATGCATTTCTGGGTCTTCCTTTACCCAACGCCTAGTTTGTTGCTAAATATATTCTGGCCTGAAGGAACAAATACTCTAGTTTATAGAATTTCAGGTTATATTGCATGTTAAATTGAGAATTCCAGGTTAAATTGGACTTGATAAATGATGAGTAAAGGCAGACAAAATAAAGGGCAACATACAGTGTGATGCTTGATGCAGATGCTTTCTGGCAACTACCCAAACACTCAGAATATTTTTCCCGCAATGGTCTGGGGTTATAGGAGTCTGAGAGTTGGATACACATGTCCATTTATGTTGACTTGAAGTCAGATGAATAATTAGCAATACACCCATGGTCATTAAATGCCTCACCATCCATCTTCTGGTTTTCTCAGCTTTAAGACAGGCCAAGATCTCAACACACAAGAGGTACCATCCCTCTCTCTGTGCCGTCACTCATTTCTTTATAGAACACAGACCTCACTTACCTTAACAAGATAGGCCACTAATGTGACAGAGGAAAATATGGACAGCCTATGGATTTTTAGAGTGATCAGTTCCATGCTCTGGTCAATATTCATAGTAGACATCAGCTTTCAAGGCTGGATGGATTACTGTGCATTCGTTTGAATATGCTTTCTCCTACAGAGCTCAAAACACACAGTCTAAAATGACTTAATAGTTTGGTTAGCAGAAATTTATGGCACTTGAGATCGGAAAGAAACTTGACCATCACTAAAAGTTAGTATGAGTGATTTTACGACTGAAGACACAGAGATGAGTACTTTGCTTTGGGCAAAAGTGTTGGTCACATAGTGAAGAGAATGTCCTGTATCCCCAGAGCCCTATTCCGAAGTAGAAGGTTCATTTCAGAAACTAACTCAGCCATCCCATGAAGAGACTGTTGCCCTTTGAGGCTTTTCAAATAATATTCTTTAGTCTGAAATTCTATCAACTTCAATCGTCAGTTCTCCCTTCAGAGTGTCATTAAACAGCTTGCCGGGAAGATGTAAACACAGAATATATGCTAACAAACCCTAGCTCCACAATATTCAGCAAGGAATATGCTGATTTTATTATACAGGGAGTGAAATGGGCAAAATAATCGCAATCATAAGCAATGTTGAAATGCCAATACAATGTCTCTACAGCATTTACATTAAAAACCGCCTGTAGTTCTAGGTAATCGACTAACTAATTGTTTGTAACGGTTTCTTATGGTATTCAATTTGCCTGTCAAAGTAACAATCAAAAAACAAGGGCATTACTTATAAGTGGCCTGAATTTTACCTTAACATTTATTACTTCTTCTAAGCAACTTTATTCATTCATTTATTTTTGCTTAATCATTATCACAAGTATTAATTTAGACTAACACACATTAAAGAGAATCATTTCAAAGTGTAACAATCTGAAAAACAGACAGTAATTGTTAAAGCATCTATTTGGCCACTTTGAAGAAAAATAACACATACTGGCTTCAAAAGTCATGGTTTTCAGTGGAAAAAAATTATACAAAAGGTATAAGGTAAAAATAATGCTAAAATATTATTATCTAAAATCATAAAGAAAGTTTTTTGTTTTTTTTTAAATTTTTAATGTTTATTTTTGAGAGAGAGAGACAGAGAGAGAGTGAGAGACGGAGACAGAGATAGAGAGGGAGAGGGAGACACAGGCTCCAGGCTCTGAGCTGTCAGCACAGAGCCCGACATTGGGCTCGAACCCATGAACTGCGAGATCATGACCTGTCACAAAGTCAGATGCTTCACCAACTGAGCCACCCAGGTGCCCCAAAATCATAAAGAGAGTTTTCCATCATGGTGGGATTCAATGGTCTCGGACAGAGTTCTGCGTGTATGTAAAATTTTATAGTTATTCCACACTCCCCACGTATAAATTTCTTCAAAGTTGCATGTTAGGTTCCTGGAGTTGATGATGCATTATATTACTTAACCGTCTTTGAAGAGTTAATGTTTCCAAAATCCTCTTAAGTTGCACTTTAAAGGCTGGAAGAACCTGGCTCAACTTATATACTTTGCCTAGCACATATGAGACCATCAACAATTGGCTGTTGAATGAATGGATACTGTATGGAGTGAGAGCTATCATTATCAGTATAGTCTTGAACTATACAGGTACGGCATCAGCTTTCTGCACTCTGTGTCCAGAAGACTGGCTTTACAACTGCACTGAGGGCTCCCTTGTGCCTGCTGAGATGCAGCAGGAGATGGAGGGGAGAGAGGGGAGAAGCCAAGGTGTTTATTCATCTGCTCTTTCCCAGCTGGGCTACTGTGGTGGTTTTCCTCCATCAGTGGCCCGCCATGGCTCTTGCCAGCTGGGGTTCTCCATTCAGCTCTCTCTCTGGAGTCCAGTACGTCCCAGTCCCTCCCCCACTTGCCTTTTCAGGTGAAGGGGTGATGACACTCCCCTCAAGCCTCTAGCTTTGGAGGACTGCATGACCCTTCGCTGTATTCCTTGAAACCTTGCCCACCCCTTTGCAAAGAGCCTTTGAGTAAACATTCCTCAATTAATCAGCTTGAGTAATTGTTTCCTGCCAGGACTCTGACTGATGCCCAAGAGTTCTAAGACCTTGCCAATCTGCCATATAGTCAAATAAAATATTAGAAGGTAAATCTCACATCATCAATGAGAAAGGAAAACAGCTCTCATTTGTTATAGGTGAACTGACACTTTCAGGTCAATCCCATAACCCTTCTTATACAGGGATAATCTGGGGTGCCTGGTTAGCTCAGTCGGTTTCGCATCGACTTTGGCTCAGGTCATGATCTCATGGTTTGTGAATTCATGTCCCACATCAAGCTTTCTGCTGTCAGTGCAGAGCCTGCATCAGATCCTCTGTTCTCCTCTTTCTGCCGCTCCCCCACTGATGCACAAGCATGTTCTCTCTCAAAAAAAGAAAAAAAAAAAAAAGAACAGGGATAATCCATTCACCAATAATTATCAGGTAGAGATTTTGTGTCAGGCACTGGGCAGGGCACAGGAAACGGGAAAACTGTAACACATAATTCTGTCTTAAGGGGTTTATAGTCTAGTTAGTGGTCTAAGTAAGTGTTAGAGTGGCCTTGACACAGTGACTCTTCTTTCTCTTGGTATCTGTAGGTACACGGATGACAGGCAGGAACATCAGGTGACTAAGATTGTCTAGATTCAAATCCCAGCTTTGCTACTGACTGGTCATGTGACCAAAGACAAGTTACTCATTCTCTCTGGGACTCAGTTTGTTCATCTATAAAATGGAGATGCTAATGCCATCCAGGGATGTTGTAGGAATTACTCAAGGCAGCCAAGTACAGAATTTAACATGGTGTTTGACTCGTAAGCACTCTATAAATACTACTTTTTGTTGTAAGTGATATCTAATAGGAGTAGACAGAATGAGTTAGCTCACAGCCTAGAAATAGGGACTGTAGAAAAGTATAGAAAAGCATTTAATATAATATTCTGCTGCTACATTCTATACAACAATGATATTCCCCCAAGACTTAAGACATGTTCTGTGTCTTTTAATTTGGAAAAAGACAGTGAGGTATTTAAGCTAGAAGTTCCATATAATTGGCTGAATCCTTCAGAAGAACAAAGGGAGGGGCACATCTGGGGAAAGACAAGGTCGATACTGAGGCCCATGGATGGTTGCGAAACACACAAGTCAAGGGACTGTTGAAGGCATGGAATCCAGGCCCTAATTTTAGGAACACCATCTTCACACTGAGTTAACTTTCATGAATCAGACAGAGCTAGAGTGTAATGAAGAATAAGGCAGAACATCCTTAAACATCTAACTCCTTCCCAAGGAGTCATGAATACACTGGAAAGATCTATTTCACTGACTCTGGCTCCTGCTGAAACTGTGAAGAGCTCAATTTTCATTCTGCCCAGCAAGACTGCAGAAATTGCAACTTCCGAAAGACCCTGACAATCGCTTTGGTAGTCTCTACATGCGCATCTTGATTGCAAGATGCAAACCAGTGTTGAAAACATTCAAATGTGAGAAAATGTCTGCCATAGAACCGATAGCACAAAGTGTTTGATACAGAACAACTGCTGTCATTGAAGCACTTCCACCATGTACTAGGAATTCTAACCATCTTTCAGTTTGAATATTTAAATAATAATTATGTAAGATGACGTAGGAGCAGACGTTACAGAAGCCTGATATTTTCCTCCATTTATTTGTAAAGATCAGGGTTGTTGTTGTTGTTGTTTTTAACATTTATTTATTTTTGAGAGAGAGAGCAAGACAGAACACGAGTTGGGGAGGGGCAGAGAGAGAGGAGGTTCACAGAATCCGAAGCAGGCTCCAGGCTCTGAGCTGTCAGCATAGAGCCCGACGCAGGGCTTGAACTCACGGACCTGTGAGATCATGACCTGAGCCGAAGCTGGATGCTTAACTGACTGAGCCACCCAGGCACCCCCAGGCGTTGGTTTTAAAATGTTTTGTTTCAGTGTGTCCATTTTTAACCCCTTCTCACCAATGCAGAATTCATGGTGGTTAGCCATGAAGAAAACCTGTATGGAAAATCAACAGCAAATGAAAGGTTTTTATTTATTTGGGGAGGGGGCACAAGCAGGGGAGGGGCAGAGGAGAGGAAGAGAGAGAATCTCATGCAGGCTCCACACTGCCAGTGCAGAGGCTCAAGCCCGCAAACCGTGAGATCGTGACCTGAGCTGACATGACCGACCAAGAGTCGGACGCTCAACTGACTGAGCCACCCAGGCACCCCAAGTTTTTGTATTTTTAATTTAATTTTTTTTTTTTTTGGCATAACATATTTAAAAAATGTCCACCCTCCTTTTCTGGGCCTACAAAGCCTTATCTGATTTGACCTCTGCATAACCACCTCCTCTTGTGTTTATTTTTCCTCCGACATGCCAGCCACACTGGTCTCTCTGATGCTCCATCATGCCAAGCTTATTTGTGCCTTAGAGCCTTTGCACATGGTGTTCTCTGCTCCAGCCATGCGCCGCTGACTTCTTGTCATTCAGGCCTCAGCGGACCCTTCAGATAGACAGGCCTACTGAGACCTCTCAATTCCGAGTGGCCACTCAGCGGCTCTTCCTTTGCCATACTTTAACTTTCCATGTGAGGTGAGGAAAACAGACTGCAACTTCACCACCTTTGTTCCAGCTCCTCACTACTTGTGGGAGTCCTTGGGCTACAAAGACCTCCATTTCTCCACCCCTACAATGCAGACAATGATGGCATCTACCTCATAGTTACTGGGAGATGACACACTGTGTGTGTATAATTCATGGTTCATTGACTATTTTCCACACATGAAGGCTCTTCAGCTCCATGAGAACAAAGACCTTCTTATGCCCTGTTCAATACTCTATCCCCAGGGCCTGGAACAATGCCTGGCATGTAGTAGGCACGACTACTTAGTAAATTAAACTGTACACACTTTTACAAAGAAATTAATCAACGGACAAACTGCCCGCTGAATACGTGGTCACTTGTGAACAGAAAGATCTATCAGGGTCATAAAAACTAGAATTGCAACACTACGATTTCTGGGAAGTTACTTTCTCAGGTACTTGGTTTTCAGGGCAATGTTTGCCACTAGAATGGGTTATTTGTTTTGGAAATGAAGAGCTAGAAACCACGGAGGCCTGGACCATGGCCCTCCCAAGCTTAACCTACTCTCCTGGGACCCCGTGCTGCTCGGCAAGAGCTTCCAGATGTGGCTTGCTTGCGAAATACAAAAGCACAGTGTCTCAAAGAGGGACCGACTGGCTCGATGACCACGCAAAAGCCAGCGAAGCCTACAGAGGTGGGCAGCTCAACCCTTTTTTCTTTCAAGTTAGGCTTTTAAACAGAGAGCAAGAGAGTGCGTCAGGAACACGTGTTGGCTGGTCTGCTGCCTCTGACCCAACGTTTAGCAGCACCAGTCCCCAGTGATTGGATTATGTGGGTTTATGGTTAACTGGTTTTTTTTTTTTACCATTTGATTAGTGATTATCATGATATTTATTTTTATATGTGAGTTCCCAGTCTCAAAATGTGACATTTGGTTTATTGCACAACAGTTTTAGAACTAAACCTGAAAAAGAGCCTCACAGTCTCCAGAGGCCATAACAACACATCTGTTTATACCTGCATCCGTGCTCCAGGACCCACGACACCAAAAACAGGTGACATTCAGGGGACGCAAAGCAAGAAAACATTCAAAAGTATTTATTCTGGGAAAAGGTAGAGGGTTTGTAAATCCCATCTTGAAAAGATTTGCCCCAAAGCTTCATGAATAACCATTTTATCTTCCTTATAATTTTACTCTCATGAACTCACATACTCACGGTGGATCACATGTGAGCATCTCACCGCCTGGTACCATCCATGTGTCATAATAAAATTTGGTTTTCATGCCTCAAAATTCTCTCTCTCAATTATTAGAAGTTTTATATAACACTATTGGTCATCTGATTTCCATGTTACACTTTAAATAGTTATCAGTAGTATTGCAAGACGAGAACCTTAACTTACAGGTAAAACAGAGAGAAAGAGAGGAATTGAATGAAAAGCAAGGAGGGAGAGCAGAAGAAGCAGGGATGGGAGGCAGGCAAGTAACAATATTTGAGGCGCTTTGATACAGGGGATGAGCGCCTCACTGTCATGATATCTGTGTGAGAGGACTATTAACCTCATTTGAAAGATGAGAAACTCAGGTGTTAGACTTCTGTCAACTACTGCTTCCTTCTACGTGCCGGGGGCTCTGATGGTTTATGACACCCTCTCTCCCCATACCCTCCCCCCAACATGCCAATGGAAAGTAGAAGTGATTCAGTCCATTGAGAGCAGGGAGGAGAACTAGGCTTGTCTGGATCTGTCCCTCCTTCCTTCTCTTTCCTGAGGACCCATGTGCCTGAGCACAGGTTTTACTCTGCGTCTCCAGGAGCAGGCTCTGGCCTGGTGGGAGAAGGCTGAGTGAGCCCCAGTGCTGCTCTGACAGCGTGTGGGGAATTCTGAGATTCAATACCAGACAGTCTCCTGGCCTGCAGATAGAAGCCAGATTGTCCCGTATCGTCTTTATCCAGAATGTGGGTGTTACTTTGACACCCATCTGCTTTACCGCTTGGTTTCAATGCTCGACTGATCAACATGCAGGCAGAGGGCTCCTAAATGGCTCAGCTGGTTAAGTGTCTGACTGTGGCCTAGGTCATGATCTCATGGTTAGTGACTTCGAGCCCCGCATTGGGCTCTCTGGTGTCAGCACAGACCCTACTTCGGATCCTCTGTTCCTCTCTCTCTGTTTCTCCTCTGCCTTCGCTCTCCATCTCAAAAATAAACATTAAAAAAAGAAAAAAGAAACCTCACTGGGGCACCCGGGTGGCTCAGTCAGTTAAGCATCCAACTTCAGCTCAGGTCGTATCTCGTGGTCCACGAGTTCGAGCCTCACGTCCAGCTCTGTGCTGACAGTGCAGAGCCTGGAGCCTGCTTCGGATTCTTTGTCTCCCTCTCTCTCTGCCCCTCCTCTGCTCGTGTTCTGTCTCTCTATCTGTCTCAAAAATAAATAAACATTTAAAAAAACAACGAAAAGATAAAAATAAATAAATAAATACATACATACATACATACATAAATAAAACTCAAGCAGAAAGGAGGCATGTTTTTTTATGGGCCCTCCTCGAATCCCAAACCTTAATCCTAGGGATATTCAATAACTTGTCCAAGTTCACACAGCTAAAAATAGACAGGGATCAGAAACTAATCGAGCCTGTCTACACTCGCCCAGGGTTCCTTCCATTTTTTCACGTCAGGGCTAGGCAAGGGCAGCATTCTCAGAGATGACAAATTCTGAAAGCTTGTCCGGGATTCGTGAAAAGACAACGCTGACGTCTATAAAACAAGAAACAGCATCGAGGCTGATGTTCAGCTGCAACTCACTCAGGAAATTCTTTCAAAAGCTTAGAAAATTATTAAACAAACTGGGAAAAGCCAGAGACAGTCAGAAGACAGCAATCCTGGCAAAAGGCAGGGAGGGTGGAGGTGGGGGAAAGGAAGGGGAGAAGAAGGAAGGACTCAGTATCTATCTTCTCTTCCCACCTCTAGAATTTATTGCATGTAAATGGAGAGAAGCTGCAAGCATTTTGCTCCTGGACGTCTCCCGGGTGCCTGGCTCAGGGCCTGGCATTGGCTGAATAATTAGTTGTTGAATAAGTAGTGTGTGCCTATGTTTGCTGGAGAAGAAGGAAAGTGGGCAACACCATCTTTTAGAAGTTGGTTCCTTCGATTTCTTCTTGCTCCACCCCTCCTCCCCTCTCTCTCTTTTTCTCTCTTGCCACATTTCTCAATAATTTTAACATCTGGGGGGGGGGGCAAAAAATTGGGAGATATTTTATCCCAAAGACATTTCAGGTCAAGGGAGTGGAAAAAACATGTTGAGTTTCCAGATCTCTCAGAATAATGCCATTTCACCTACCAGATTAAAAACAACAAGTTTTCTCTCAGTAAATCTGCTTTTTTTTTTTCAGGTCTAAATTTAAAGAATACTTCTAAATGCTTTGTTATCCCCTTTTTCTGTAATAGCAAACTTCATGCCCTGATCTAGTAGCATTTGCAAAGGGCAATAATGTCCTGCCCCTCTCCCTCTCACAGTCATAATAACAAAGTCTTAATGAAGACTGAAAAATAATGAAGACTGGTGCCCATTCCCAAGCACTGCGCACTGACTCATCGATAGCATTTCTCCTTTGATTACAGGTTATTTGCAAACTTTTAAATGTCATGGATCAGGAGAAAAATCCCTGCAGGGCTTTGGAGCCAAGAAGCAGGAGTGTGGTCCCAGCTCACAGCAGCCTCGCTGTGTGACTTTGGACTATTTCCCAAAGCTCTCCCTGTCCAAATTCCTTCATCCTCAATATGGGAGGATGGACAAGGTGACTTTCAAGGTCACTTTCCTTATGAAACACTCCGGTTCTACACCTGTTCTCTGTTCCCGTTTTGTCACAAAGTTTGTATAATGCTTACACCTTCTTCTTACAATGCACCGGTACTAACTAACCATTCTTACATTTTCTTCTCATGCAGAAGGTTCTCAATTCACTTGCACATTGCACACCTTATGTTCATGATCAGAATTTTCCATTTGGCCGTTCTGGTAATTATAATTTCCTTTGATCAGTCTCCAAGATTTTCAACTTTCCTCTAATCACGAGAAAAGTACACGAAGGCGTGTGTATGAGTTTCCTACTGCTGCTGGAACATATTACCACAAACTCAGTAGCTTAAACGAACACAAATTTATTTTCTCCCAGTTGGAGGGAGGTCAGAAGCTGGAATCAGTTT
Organism: Felis catus; assembly: GCF_018350175.1. Classification (NCBI taxonomy): domain Eukaryota; kingdom Metazoa; phylum Chordata; class Mammalia; order Carnivora; family Felidae; genus Felis; species Felis catus. The sequence goes on along the minus strand of NC_058374.1, from coordinate 22,651,213 downwards.
CACTGGGCTAATGTCCAGGTGTCAGCAGGGTTGGCTTCTTCTGGAAGCGCCACAGGAGAAGCCATTGCTTTGCCTTTTAGTTCCCTGGGGTGACCTGCATCCCTTGGTCTGTAACCCCCTCCCTCCATCTTCAAAGCACATCACCCATTTCTGCACATCCTCTGTGTTGTCACGTACTCCTCAGCCTCGCCCTTACAGGACCCTGGAAATTGCAGTTAGGGCTCACCCAGACGGTCCAGGGTAATCTCCCCCATCCCCAGATCCCTAGTGTACACATAGCGGCGAAGTCTCTTTTGCCATCTACAGTAACGTTCGCAGGTTCCAGGATTAGGACGTAGACATCTGAAGGGATCATTATTCAGCTCATTATTCAGAATCGGCTGTTCTCATCATTCTGGCAGAGTTCTTATTTTAAGAAGCCTTACTCAGTTTACCTGACAATGTGCATCGACACTAAGTGTTTCACACCATTTTCAAAAGTATTGCGTTACCCATTCTGTCACGGGCTGAATGTTACCCCCACGCAAATTCATACGCTGAGAGCCTAACTGCCAAGGTGATGGGATTGGGAGGTCGGGTCTTTGGGAGGTGATTAGCCCTCATACGTGGGATTAGTGCCTTTATAAAAAAAAAAGGCCCAAGAAAGCTCCTTTGCCCCTTCTGCCAACAGAGGACACAAGAGGAAGTCAAGCATTCTGCAACCCGGATGACTGTGCTATAACGATCTTGGGTCTCTAGCCTCTAGAAGTGTGAGCAGTAAATTTCTGCTCTGTTTTTTATAAGTAGGCTTCGTGCCCAGTGTGGAGCCCAACAGGGGGCTTGAACTCATGACCCTGAGATCAAGACCTGAGCTGAGATCAAGAGTCAGATGCTTAACAGACTAAGCCACCCAGGTGCCCCTAAATTTCTGCTCTTTATAAACCAACTAGTTTACAGTATTTTTTTTATAGCAGCCAAATGGACTAAGATCCCTTCTCTGTTGTAGGTAACACCCTGAGTTTTGGCTGTTTATCTTTACCCCATTCTGGCATATTCTTTTTTTCTTAATTTTTTTAACGTTTATTTATTTTTGAGAGACGAGACAGAACACAAACAGAAGAGGGGCAGAGAGAAAGGGAGACACAGAATCCAAAGCAGCCCCCAGGCTCTGAGCTGTCAACACAGAACCCAATGCGGGGCTTGAACTCACAAACTGTGAGATCATGACCCGAGCCAAAATCGGACGCTTATCCGAACGAGCCACCCAGGCACCCCTACCCCGGCATATTCTTTAGCAACATTCTCTGTCATTAAAATAACCCCCTGATAGTCTTTAATACCTGTGAAATTCTCATGTTCTCATCTCTTGAGTCAAGGATGCACACGGTCACAACCTGGCAGATACCAACATTTAGCTAATTACAAGTTAGGAGCAGTGCTGTCGACCAAGTGCTCTGGCAGCTGTTCTGGAAAGGAACGGGCATGTCTCTGTAACCAAACAGCCAGCTGGGAGAATCAGCTCTTCCTTAGGCATCCTCTCCCAGAAGAAAATCACCAAAAACTATGCCGGGCACCTACCTCAAAACATCACATATTTTAAACCAGGGCTATTTGAACGTTCTGGCGACTGGGTTCTGATTTCCCTGGCAAAGTTCAAGAGGTATCCTTGCACTATACATGAATTATCTATATCAGCAGATAAGCAACACTATCGCAACCATGAGAGAAGGAAGTGACAACCATGGACATGAATCTCAAACTAACTCCTTCAAGCAGATGGAGCTAGGAAAAACCCAAACGCTCCCTCTGATGGAATCTGCTCACTGGATCTTAAAATCGGGCCAAAAGGAGCCTGCAGTTGTCTTTTGGGGGCTCCAGCTGCAGAGAAGGAGTGTTCTGTCTTTCTGACCCAATCCCTTAGAGAAATCAATCATTTCCTGTTGGGTGCAGGAATCCCAACACATGTACTTCACCAGTGACAAATGCACCAGTTGCTAAAATGGCCCTACATAAAGATGAAAGTATTACCTTGTCTTTAAAGTGGAAGTCAGTTTAGTGTAAACTGAACCTGGGTTCCCATAACAGAACTTCCATTAGAGCCATCAGTGGATTGGGCCTTCTTAAGGTGGAAAAGCCCCCGTCACTGACCGGGTTCAGAAAGAAGCCGGATCCCTACCTCTCAGAAAGTGATTTGACTGACAAATAAAGGGATGGAGGAGATGATCGGCTTTAATCCTCCCAAAGGTTCTTGCCAGCTTGATGTTTAATTATTCTAAGGCTGACTCTAAAGGGGTCTGATGACTCACTGTTAGTATCAACCTGAAAGACCTCAGAGAGAGTAGTGAATTCTGTGGCCAGCCAAAAAATTCAAGGTGCCAGTCCAGAAAGGGAGTGCACGTTAACAGTCCAGCCAGTGAGGGACTTTCCCAAAAGAGAGGATAAGGTAGGACAGGGTGGATAAAGACTAAAAGAGTCTTAACTGAATCTGCAACCCCAAGGTTGGTCCTAAGCGAGCTCCTGGAAGAGGACACGTAGGCCTTCTCCTCCACACCTGAGTCCTCCCTAAAGTGGATCGTGGCAGAAAAAGGGCTGAGAGTCACCACATTAGTGGGAGTACTAGCGTGAAGCAGGGTCAAAGCCAAGAACCTTCCTGTGCTAGAGTTGTTGAGAGTGGAGTGCAGGGTTAATGACTTTTGGTCCACATGGCAAGGCCTCTTTAAGGTCACTCTATTTAGAATCTTTACTTGGAGGACTAAGCCTTGGGTTGGTCTTTCATTCTGGGATGTGTTCTATAAAACTCCCTGGTTCTGAGATGTCAGCGAGCCCTAGAAAGTGCTCTGCCCTAGGGAAGCCACATAGGAATAGGTGGTCAAGGCGGCAAGGAGGTATAGACCAGAATTTTTGGTCTTTCCAGTCTTATCACAGACACTCCTCTAGATTCAGATCTGCTCTGTTCAGCCAGTGCCAGAAAAATTGGGTTTGGGACTGAAGCCTTGGTCAGTAAACATTGTCATTTGTGCCTGGAGCCCAGGATGGAGCCTGGGCCCTCAGTAAGCGTGAATGAATATTTGATGAATGAGTGAATGGACCTGCATAGCCATAGTCCATTAGGGATTTAGCGGAGGGTGGTTGTAGCCAAGGTAAGTAAAAAAAATGTTACAAAGATTGGGACTCTAGTTTCAAATATACAAGGTTGACGTTGGTATTTGGTACCTTCCTGGTTAGGGATTCCTTATATTACTATTCAGTGACATAAATCTTCACCCAGGTGGTTCCAAACCAATGGCAATAAACACTAAGTAACGGGGGAGGATGAGTCATTTCTATTTCTCTCAACATCACAGACTGGAAATGAGTCATTTCCATCAGTTACTGAGGCCACACGGCCCTGCTCCCTTACTCCTTGGAGACCTGGCTTCAACCCCCATGAGTTTGTTGCAGACCTGTATGGGGTGGCTTCTAATCAGGTTCAGGGCCACCCAGCTTTGACTCTGCAGCAGCCCCACTGGTGCAAAGACAACTGTCCCAACATCTGTTCTCGGAAAACTTGCTCTCTGAAGGCATTTTTTTGATGCTGTTATTGACACCGACTGTAGCTTTTTCTTCAACTTCCTAAAGATCACCGAACTACCACTATTTATGGGGTATAAAGTTTTTCATGTCCCATTCAACGCTGGGAGCACTCTGGACTTTGCTGTCTTTATCAGGAGCAGGACCTGGTGGCAGCCTGATGATGGCAGCAGGTCTGCGATGGAGCAAGGACCCACGTGGACTTCCTGCTGAAGCCACCGTGGGAATGGTGACTTTCCCAAGGGGTCTCAGCCATGACCCAGCACTGGAGCAGACCATATGCAAAGGTTACCACGGCTAAAAACAGCTTCCTGGCGGGACTGGCCAAAGGTCAGTTATGCTACATTATCACAACAAGATCCATTTACGGCTGGTTGTTTTTCCATTCACTTTTCACATAGATAAGACGAAACATTTCTCATTAGCCTCTTGGTTTTTTTTCCTCCAAGAATAGCAGGACTAAAGTGTATTACCTCTCAACTGAAAAAAATAAATCCTATTTAAAAACATTTAAGCTAAACCTGGTCTAGCTGATTATATGCACACTTATATCTATATAGATATACATATAAAACACCTCAAGCTAAAGTAAGATTAGCCAAGCAATCAAACCTCGCCAAAAGAAAAGATCGAGTCACAGGCCCCTTCTAGCTTTAGGTAATGGAATAGGTTTCTTCGTTCTCTCTTGTTGACCATACTTGGGGTGAACTGGGGGAACAGGTGCCAGACATCATTTGTCAGCGACAGCTGTGGGGACAGTTGGGGAGAGTTCTGTGTTAGCTCCTTGGGACTCTCTTGCTGGCTCTTTTTTGTTGACCCTTCATATTACCTGTGACAAACAAGCTCTAGGAAATAACATCTCATAGCTAAAACTCAAGCCACTTACCGCTCACACAATCAGAGTCCTGTCCCCTAGATCTCCCATCCGCTACTTGGCCCTGCTGCCCTTCTCTCTCTGTGGCTGGAGGCTCTCAAACACACCTTTTCCTAGTCCCCGCCTCACGGCGGGCCAGAATCTCCACTGCCTGTTTCTACCAGCCTGTTTTGACTGGACTGTAGGCTTGTTGCACATACTCACAGGAAAAGCATTCAGAGAATTTCACAGTTAGAAATTAAGGATCTGTGCATCCCCCTGTCCTGGAAGTCCTGCTGACTTGGCTACTGGCTGGACTGAAATCATAGCGATTCCTTTTTGGTGAGTAACAGTGGTTTTGGAAAGTGCAATTCAGCAAGACGTTCATTCTGCATATTGAATCCATTTTAAGGTCTCTGTGCAATGCTCTCTTTATCTGCATTTTCCTCCAGTATTTCCTGTTTAATTTGGGCGTGATCGCCACCACGTGATCATTAACACACTGAAACAAACTGGAAGTATGACCCAAATATTTAAAATATTAAAAATCGGGGTTCCACTGGTATACACATATTCTATTCTATAAGAAGACAGAGAAAAAAAGAATATTAAGCCAAACATTTCTAATTCTACTTTACTAGGGTGTAAGGGTATGTTTTTAAGCTACATGGGTAAGAAACTCTCCAGTCACCATTTCTCATAACTTTTATGAGTACTTTTATATTGAGCATTTGAAAAGTATGATGTATTTATTTTAATCTACCTCCAAAGTATTAAGTAAACATGTAAGTCGACTGCAGTGCAATGAGAAAATGTGACTTCTCGTTGAGGCATATAAAGTGTTGGTGCTCGGGGCGCCTGGGTGGCTCAGTTGGTTAAGCGTCCACCTTCGGGTCAGGTCGTGATCTTGCACTTCATGAGTTTGAGCCTTACGTCAGGCTCTGTGCTGACAGCTCAGAGCCTGGAGCTGCTTCAGATTCTGTGTCTCCCTGTCTCTCTGCCCCTCCCCTGCTCCCTCTCTTCTCTCTCTCTTTCTCTCTCTCTCAAAAATAAATAAACATTAATTTTTTTTTAAAGTGGTGGTGCTCAGTGAAGAAAGTGACTAACACTGCCTGGGTAGGGTGTTGGGAAGGTCAGAGGGGGGACCCTCTGTGTGGTTGGGTCAGAACTGCCCAGAGTCAAAGAGAGAAGCAAAGGATGATGAGTTTTTCTCAAACCCACGGCTGAAGTTACTATGAATCTAGACATTTGAAAGAAAGGTCAGCTCACCCTCATTAGATGTTAGTCAATCTATAAAAGCTATCTTTTTATAGGAAGTGTTTTCATCCTGACAAATATACTCTTTTATCCCCATCTCTTGTTTCCTCCACCCTCCACCAACCCCCTCTGGTAACCATCAGCTTGCTCTCTGTAGTTCAGAGTCTGTTTCTTGGTTTTCCTGCCTTTTTCTTTTCCTTGCTATGTTCATTTGTTTTGTTCCCTAACTTCCACATGTGAGTGAAATCATAGGGTATTTGTCATTCTCTGACTGATTTAATTTACTCTAATACCCTGCAGATCCATCCATGTTGTTGCAAATGGCAAGATTTCCTTCTTTTTTATGGCTGAGTAATATTTCTATCTATCTATCTATGTATCTATCTATGTATCTATCTATCTACCACATCTTCTTTATCCATTCATGTTGTTGCAAACAGCAAGATCCATCCACGTTGTTGCAAATGGCAAGATTTCATTCTTTTTTATGGCTGAGTAATATTACTATCTATCTATCTATCTATCTATCTACCCACCACATCTTTATCCATTCATGTTGTGGCAAACAGCAAGATCCATCCATGTTGTTGCAAATGGCAAGATTTCCTTCTTTTTTATGGCTGAGTAATATTTCTATCTATCTATCTATCTATCTATCTATCTATCTATCTATCCACCACATCTTCCTTATCCATTCATCAATCAATGGACACTTGGGCTGCTTCCATAGTTTGGCTATTGTAAATAATGCTGCTTTTCTATAAAATCTACTTTTAGATGACTTTTTTTTATTAGAATTAAGCCAGTAGACAATCAGACAACAGTAACCTGGACTGACCAATGGATGAATATTTTTTTTAAGTTTACTTATTTTTATTTTGAGAGGGGCGGGGGTGGGGGAGGAGAGGCAGAGAGAAAGAGATACAGAATCCCAAGCAGGCTCCGCACTGTCAGCACAGAGCCCCATGTAGTGTGAAATCATGACCTGAGCTGAGATCAAGAGTCAGACGCTTATCTGACTAAGCCACCCAGGTGCCCAGATGGTGAATATTCTTAAGAGACAGCCTAGAATATCAGTAATCGGTAAGCAATAAAGTTCCTAAAAGCTACCCATGGCAATTAGATATTCCCCATATCGCCCTAGGCATTCTTTCTGTTCCATTACACATTGTGGCTTTTTAAAGAATCTCCACTACCTAAATCTTCCATTTCCTTCCTCTCTCAATTTAGCCAATGTAGGACCTTTTCTTTGTCAGAGAAAGATGCCATCTAAGAGATGGCCTTGAACTTCCCACCACCAAGTCTGTAAATGCACCTTTCCCGCTGCCCCGACCTCCCTCCTCCATCTGCTGGTGGCCCTGCCTGCCTACCAGTCTTGCCCCTTTCTCTCCTCTTGGTCTCTCATTAAATGCAATTTCCCAATAGCTCATTTTTAAATTCACCTTTTGTTTTGAAATAGGTTTAGAGTTCCAGGAAAGTGGCAGAAATCACGCAGAGAGTTCCCACATACGCCTCACCCCACTTTCCTTAACGCTAACCGCTCACATTACAGCCGCACGTCTGTCACAATGAAAGGACCGACATTGGTCTGTTACTATTAACTAAACTCCAGACTTCGGCTGATTTCGCCAGTCTCCCCTCATCTCCTTTTTCCCTTCCCAATTGCATATCCAAGTCCCTATGATATTAAAAACAAATAACAAAAAACCTCTGTCCCAAATCTGTGACTCCCTTTGGTTACCACGTTGTCTCCCTTTTCCCTCACAGACTAACTGCTGTTCACACCTCAGCCCTCTGCAACTGCTAAAATGAACGAATGACCCACGTCTTTCTAAATCCAAGGAACACATCCTTTCCCTTACCTACATGGCTTCTCTGCCACATAGACCACTTCCTCTGGTTTCTGTGCGATTTCCCTTTCCTATTTGCACCCTCTATTCCAGCTACACGTTTCCCCTGCTATCTGAAAGCAAAGTGTTCTATGAAAGCTTTCGTAAGCCGCAATGGGGTAAAGCAAAAACGCCATCACCGTTAATTTATATGAAAAAAATTGGAGCGTTCCAAGACCCCCCAAAATAACCTCTCTTAGGCTTTTCTGATACCTTAGGACACATTTTTTTAATGGATGCACAAAATAAATGGAGATAAAGCAGAGATGCCCACAGACACTGGTCAAAGCTGTGGCAGCTTTGGAGTGGAGCTCCCTGGGAAGGAGCTCAGTGGTGTCCAGGGGGCACATGGCCTCCATAATGGCTCGCTGTGAAACAAACACTGAATGCTAGTTTTGCTTTTCATCTTTTCCTCTAAAAGCAAAAAGCCTCTCTGGATTTCTTTTGGATTGTGAAAATGGGTACTGATGCAGGCCTTTTGTAAAAACAAAGTGGCCTAATGGGAACTTTGAAAAAGTGGGGGATACCTGGATTTCTTTTCTTCTTCCCTCCCCCCCTCCTCTCCTCCCGACTCCCCTCCCCACTGCCCTCTCCCCTCCCTCCCCTTCCCGTTCCTCTTAGGAGCCTCCCCTTCTCCTGCCTTCCCTTTAGTGCTGGTAATCTCAGGTCTGATCTGTAATTTCCTTTCTTCTCACTCAACACACTCTCACTGCAAGAATTTCCTTAATTCTCCAGTTAATAAATAATCAAATGACTCAAACCTACCTCCACGCCCCCAATCTCCCTTGAGCACCACAGCATCAGAGCGGATCTACACGTGCCCTACCTGTCTCCCAGGAGCCCCAGCCCAGTTCTGCCACCTCGTCTGCTTCCTCCATTCCCGGGTCCCAGCCCCGTGGTCCCCTACCTTAGACTTCCTGCCACGCCCTATCCTGGATTAGCTTGGGAGTTTGGATTGTATGGAAGTTAGATAACAGAGACTGCCACACAGGAAACAAAACAGGCAGCTCGCCAGGAATTATTTCCTGTTTGTTTGAATGGATCTGACTGAGAAGGAGACTCCTCCTGGACTTAAGCACAGCGGGTGGCACAGGTGTTCACACCGTCCCTAAGCCCCGGCTGGGGTAACTGAAGGGCAAGGTGGATGATTTTGCTGTGGCGTCTGATTTTGCCCACAAAGCCATGGTGGCCAAGAGGTGACATCAGGATTTTGTATCATGCTGGAAGAAAAGGGTGGGAGTGTACTGGCCTCAGATGTGTCCCCGTCACACCCTCATGCAAGCCTGCTTTGTAAGTTGCATTCTGCCTTTAAGAAGTTTTCTTGCATCAGGAAGGGGGTCTTCCCTACCAGAAAGCCAGGCCAAGGCCCACCCATCCTTCACACCCTGACCCAAGTTTCTCCTTCCCAATCAGCCTCACTGAAGTCCCCAGACAAGTCTGGGTCGCCTCTCCTCCAACTTAGCACTCCTGGGTTAGCGTTGTGTCCCCCCAGCCTTCTACCGGCGCAGGAAATCTGTCCATGCTAACTGTCGTGTCACCAGAACCTAAGAAAATGTCTGGATCTGAGAAGGTTCTAATGAATTGTGGTTAAATGAATGAAGGGCTAAATGAGCAAGTACAGACTGGCCAGCGTGAGGACAATACATCAAAGGAGCAGGAAGCAGTTACTTGTTCCCCTAAAGAGGCTCATCTATTTGACTCTCTGCCTCCCCAGTATGTAAACAGCAGAAATAGGAGAGGGATAGAAATAATATGTTTATTAGTCTATTTGAAGAATCTACCTGAAAAAAACCGAAGAATCTTCCTGATTCTTTTCTCTCTTGCAGGACGTGCATCCCTCGTTTTGCTTCACTTCAAAGGCACTGTGTTGTTTGTAAATTGCAGGTTTGTGGCAACCCTGCGTCAAAGGAGTCTCTCAGTGCCGCGTTTCCGACAGCATTTGCTCACTGCACGTCCCTGGATCACATTTTGGTAATTCTCACGATATTCCAAGCTTTTCGTTATTATTCTGTTACGGTGATCTGCTATCAATGATTATGACTCACCAGAAGCTCAGATTGTGGTTAGCATGTTTTGGCAATAAAGTATTTTTTAATTAAGATATGTGCCTTGCTTCTTCAGACATAATGCTATTGCTGGTACACACTTAATAGACTACAGCGTAGTGTAAACATAACTCTTATATGCTGGAAGGCAAAAAAAAAATCAACTTGTTTCATTGCAATGGTCTAAAACCAAACCCCCGGTTTCTCTGAGGTATGCCTGTGAATGCCAACCAAGAGTGCCAGCACTATTTTGGAAGCTGGAACCTCCCCGGCAGCCTGCCTTCTGCTCTACCAACCCTAGAGTCTCCAGACGCTTCTGGATACCCCCTCACTTATCTCTCCATTCCAGCCCCTGGTCTTCTAATTAAATACGTCTCCCCACTCTCCCCGCCCCCACCACCTTCATCTGAGAAGAACTTCCAGGTCTCGGTGCGAGGTCATAAGGCAGGTTGTGGGAGCAGGGGTAATAATGCAGCAGGGAGAGCCTCCTTGTCTTCGTTTAGGAATAAAAAAGCATTGGGTAAAAAAATAGTACGATGGAGCTTTGCTGGTCTTTCTGGCCAGTATACATTCGTGTACTTGATAGGATGTCTGTTCTCTGGGCAAGAATCAGTAGTACAACCCGTTTATCTTCCCTGCAGTGAGGGAGGCTAATGCAGAGCCTTCAGGGAAGTTCTTCTCAGTAAAAAGGAAGGTCTCCATTAAGACTGGCTGGCTGTCAGGAGTCATTGTGAATACACAAGCTGTCTTAGGGAAGAACGGTTACCAAGGGTGACCTTTGTTCCTAAGGATAAATGAATACAAATCACTTTGCTTTCCTTTTCTCCTGCTGGCCACGCTGTGTTGGATGCGCCAGGGACGACTCAGGAGATAAAGTGACATTCTAGGGAAAACGCCAGTGACAGACTGGCCAAAGCAGGCCGAGACTGTGTCACCGTATTTACAAAGGACAATGAAGTGGCTCTAAGAGGGCTGGCATTCCCAGTCTCCTCTTGCTGCCAGCGCCTCTATGCCTGCTCTGTATTTCCGCTGCTCTTATCTTGATTCTCAAATTCTTTCCTTTGAAATGTGTGTGATGTGCCTCCAATCACAGGGAAGTCTTCTCTATTGCATTATGCACTGCCTTAAATTTTCCCTTAAAGACTCCAAGCGGTTCATTCCGGTGCCGCCAGACCGTCGTTGATGGGCTCGTTGGTATTTGGATCCAGAAGGGCGGACAAGGGCTCCCGAAGGCTCAGACCCCGAGGCCTCATCCACTCCGAACCCTCACCTCTGTGGTCAGTTTAGGTGAATGTGTTACCTTCCCCGAAGGCACATGTACTTGAAGCTCTCCTAAGAACTGAGGAAGGAGGGGGGCTTAGTTCTTGGTTAATGGAATCCACAGCGTGGAGGAGCAGGTTGATGGGGGTGGGGGAGGCTCTGCCTCCTCCGATGGTGTGAGAGGGGCGGCAGAGGCCTGATTTGTGCCCACCCCGCCTGTCGCTCATCACGACCTGGAGCAGCCGATGCCCCTTCAACTCAGCTTCTGGGTGCGCAGAGTCAGATGGTTCCTGACCAAGAAGTCTCAGCCCAGCTGCCCACCGACACCAAAGCGCTGCTCTCCACAGGAGTCTGAGTGGAAGGCTCTGCACGGCCTCGGCTGATATGCCTGGATAATCATTCACATCGTGCCCATTCACCCTCACCGTGGAAGGCAAGACCGGGCTTGCTAAAACACCGGGTGATGGCAGTCCAGTTTTGCCAAACCTGTGATGATAAAATTCCCTTCTCAAGCCTGCTATGAATTTATTTTCAATTTAGGGGGGAGGAGGGGAAGAGAATGGTGGGACAGAGACACAAAACCCCTAAATACACACACACACACACACACACACACACACACACACACACACTCCTTTGCTCCTTTTACACCTGTTCTTATGTGTGAAGGTAAGATAAAAACGGCGAGTCCTGTGCATTTCCATGGTACAGACTATAAAGCTGCTAGTGATAAAAACAGTTCTAATTTGAAATGACCACTGGGCACGAGAGGGTAACTGAGGTTGTTTGGGGTGTCTTTTTACCATTTAAAAGGGACAAAGGGCCCAGAGGCAGACAAATAATAAGGTCAGCGCTGACAGTTACATAGCCATGGAAATACCTCTGAACCTGAAGCCAGATGACCTGAGTCCTGGCTTTTCACTTACCAGAGGTATGACCTTGTGCTGGTTGCTTCTTCTAGTTCCAATATTTTCAATTTTGAAAGGAATACTGATGCATCACAGGATACTTGTGTGGATGAAATAAAATAATAAATGGAAGTACTTGACCTAGCACCTGGCCCATTACAGATATTCTTTAAGTGTTGGTTGAATCTACATTGTGTCACGGACCAGAGATGGACATCCAAATCCCTGAAATTCTAGGTCACATATGACAAGAAGTGTTCCATCTAACAACCTCCCACCCTGTTACTTAGCCATTAATCCCCACTTTTCCTTATTGCATTTGGAGTTGAGTCTCATCTCTCTCCCTTACTGCAAAACCCCACCACAATAATCCTCTTGAGTCAAGTCTTCTTGACCATCTTTAATTTGTACATTTCTGACTCTGATCCTGGGCAGTACACATCAAAAGACCTTTGGAGGAGTCCTGAAGTCCACCATCTGCAACTCCGGGCTGGTGGACCCATCCGCTTGGGGCATCTTGCTCACAGGGTTGCTCTCCTAGCCAAACCCCCTTCTGCTGCTGGGAGCCAGAAATCACCACCATGGGCCAGCCCTCAGGCCTGTGGCTATTCAGAGCAGTGTGTGGAGGGACCAGCTTAAACCTCATGTCCTACTGAAATGAAGAGCTTCAGGTTGTTTTTATACGCCTTGTCACCTGCCACACCTCAGGTTCCTTTACCCAGGATTTAATGTTTTTCTTAGAGAATTTCATTTCCTTTCATTTAACCTAGAGCCTTGCTCTTAGGGGAGATCACTTTCCTGTCCCTGGTGAAGGTTGTAAGGTCCACTGCAGCCAAGACTACAGCTGGACCCATGGCCAAAGGTCTGGTCAAGGCAGTATGGAAGCTTCCTTGGGAGTACCCCCCCATTCTTTTCTTCCTCTCCAGAAATCTCCACTTTCCCCTGCTTCTTCAGAAGGCAATTTCACCTAGGGTTCTGAAAGAGTTTACCCAGGTTTTCCTCAGCTTTCCTTCCTTACACCTTCTAACTATTTTCTATCCCTCCCCCTTCCCCCAAGTCATGCCTTTGCTCACTTTCTTCTCTTTCAAAAAATTTGACCTTTGCATTTTTGAGCACATTTGCACTTTCACTTATTTCCTCTGACTGCTTGCTGGTTGCCCCAAACTGCTTATTGGTTGTCACCCCCATTTTGGGCTTCCTCCACTTCAAGGATGAATCCGGGAGGTCCCGTTCACCATCATGTGCTGAGCGTGAGGCACCATCTGACACGCCATAGGTGGCCAGCAGTTCACAGAGCAAGCTCTTCAGTGATGCTGCATTTGGGGAAAAGCTGGATTGGGGACAGTCACCCAGAAGATGCTCTTCTTGTGTCTCACGGCCTCGGGAGGAAGAGGAAGGTGTAGGGTTGAGGTGAAGCAAGGACAGAGCACAAGGGTCACTCGGGAGCTCTAGCTTCATCCTTTAGGAGTAGGGGGACATTAGAAAGGTTCACAACGAGAAGAGTGGACATCTCCCAGTGGAGATGGCCTATAAGCTCAGTTGAGAAGTCAAGACTGGGTTGGAGAATTAGTGGTGTAGAAACCATGGTTCAAAAGAGGTCACCCAGAGGGACACCTGGGTGGCTCAGTCGGTTAAGTGTCTGACTCTTGGTTTCAGCCCAGGTCGTGATCTCACAGTTTCATGGGTTCTGCACTGGCAGCATGGAGCCTGCTTGGAATTCTCTCTCTCTCCCTTTCTCTCTGCCCCTCCCCCACTCATGCTGTCTCTGTCTCTCTCAAAATAATAAATAAAAACTTAAAAAAAAAAAGATGTCGCCCAGAAATGGCATCTAGAGAAAGAAGGCAGCTGAGGGTAATACCTGGGCAAAGCAACACCTAAGGGGTTTGTCAAGGAAGAAAGGCAATGAAAGGGCAGAGGTAGAGTCAGAGAGGTGGAAAGAAAAAGAGAGAGTGTTGTCACTGCCATCAGGGTGGGTAGGGGCACCAGTTATGAAGGGGAGAGTATTGGCTCTGAAATTAAAGGCAGTATAGTTGAGAAGACGAAATCCAAATTGTTGAAAAATGTTGAAACAAAACAATGTACCAAGAGCTTCTTAAACCTGAATTCCTCTGTATCTTCGCCAACATCTGTTGTTTCCTGAGTTGTTAATTTTAGCCACCCTGACAGGTGTGAGGTGGTATCTCATTGTGGTTTTGATTTGTATTTCCCTGATGATGAGTGATGGAAGATGTAGTACACACACACACACACACACACACACACACACACACACAATGGAATACTATTTGGCAATGAAAAATCGTGGAATCTTGCCATTTGCAACAATGTAGATGGATCTAGAGGGTGTTATGCTAAGCGAAATTAGTCAGTCAGAGAAAGACAAATGTCATATGATTTCACTCATAGGTGGAATTTTGAGAAATATGACAGATGAGCATAGGGGAAGGAAAGGAAAAGTAAGATAAAAACAAAGAAGAAGGCAAACTATAAGAGACTCCTAAATACAGAGAACAAACTGAGGACTGCTGGAGGGGAGGTGGATGGGGAGATGGGTTAAATGGGTGATGGGCATTAAGGAGGGCGCTTTTTGGGATGAGCACCCGGTGCCATATGTAAGAGATGAACCACTGGGTTCTACTCCGGAAGCCAAGACTACACTGTATGTTATCCAACTTAAATTTAGGGAAAAAAACTCCTGAATTCCTTCACAGCAGACAACCCCCATGTGATATGGATCCCACGCACCCCTCACACCACTCTGTCATTGCTGCTGTCTCTGCTCCAGCCGCACAGGCTCTGAACTAACATTGCCCCCCCTGCCTTCTGCCTTTGCTTCCGCTCTTCACTCCTTCCGGCCTTCACTTCCCCAGGTCTTCTTAATAGTCTTCTTAGTAATCAAACATTATTTGTTGAAGAAAAGGAGGAAGGTTTTAAAGAGAGGATAAAAAAAGAAAGAAAAGCATACAGATGCAGTCTATTTGCTGAAGAACTCAAGCAAAACCACAGCCCAATAAACGGCCCTCAGGCCATTTGCTTAAATACACATAGGGGACTGGTGTGCAGTTCTCATGTCAATGATTTATAACCCATAAAGGGCTTTACACTGCTTCAGACAGCCTCACCTCCACTGGCATTCTCAGTACTTCAGTGTCTAAGTATTTGAGTCATTGAGAAAGGCAGGGGTTTTTTTTTTTCCTCGCAAACATTCTGTCTGTAATAGAATTTATCCCAATATATTGCACATATTCTCAAAAAATATATTCATAAAATGTAAGGGAACTCCAACATGGTGGTACTGGTGTGTATAATTATTAATTACAAAGAAAGTGAAGCACACTGGGGAAACTGACCTCAGCCCTACAGCAAGACTTCCCTCCTCTGTTGACGTCCCCACACCTTTTGGGCTCCAGTCACAAGAACTGCATGGATTCTTTCCTGTCTTCTCCTACACATTACTCTCAGGCTCCAGGCTCATTACGTCAATCACGAAACTAAATGCATGCTGGAATGTAGTCGTGGAGAAGATGAACTTTCTTAAAAAGTCCACCCAGAACTATAAGAAATGTCAAATTGGGGAGCTTATGAAATATTTTTGGTAGTAGGACTACTTTGCATGAATCAAGATAAAATTTCACCCTAATTATAGTTTTATCCCAGATTAAAAAAAATTAAAACCACACGTAGCAATAAAAAAGTCCCAGGGGCGCCTGGGTGGCTCAGTCGGTTAAGCGTCTGACTTCGGCTCAGGTCATGATCTCACAGTTCGTGAGTTCCAGCCCCACGTCGGGCTCTGTGCTGACAGCTCAGAGCCTGGAGCCTGTTTCAGATTCTGTGTCTCCCTCTCTCTGACCCTCCCCCGTTCATGCTCTGTCTCTCTCTGTCTCAAAAATAAATAACGTTAAAAAAATCCCAGACGTCAGCAAAAGTAATTTCTTTCTACACTTCTCATTCGTTGTTTAAGTACACTCCATTTTACGCGCAGCTATTCTAAGAAAGTAGTGAGTAATGAAGAGATTAGGAACATAAGATCATGAGAAAAGCCTTGATTATGTTTGGTGTGTACAGTGTATGGGCGTGTGTGTGCGCGCGCTCCTGCAGATTTGTTCGGACTTCCCTACCATGGCAATCTGTCTTGGAATTTTGGACGAATGGCTCATGTTTGCTTTTCAATGTTTCAAAGTTGTTGGGGGATGATAATGATACTGCTGTCTGATTAATGAGATAGTCACTGACCCCTCCCCCTTTTCACCAAAGAATGGGCTCTTTCCAGATGATGGGTACAATCCCCCTCTCTACCTCTTATCTGCTCTCGGAAGTCTGTGTCCTTTCAAGGGCCCATGTGGTGCCATGGAAAGAACCTCCCAGAAGCTGGTGGAGTTTTGGGATCTCCCCAAGCTCCTTAGTTATTTGACCTTGGGCAAATGACTGAACCTTTTCAGGAACTTGCTATCATCATTTGTAAACCAGAAATCATACCTCAGGCCACTGAAGAAGGCCAGGAAGGTCACCTGATGGCTACACTCCTTCATCTCCAGGCTCCTTGGCTGTGTGAATGGAGCAGGTCATGACACAAGACACGCAGAAAGCCAGTGTCTAAGTGGGGAGACCTACAGAGACAAACTCTAAGTACTCACTCTGCTCAGACCCTTAGGGCCCACTCAGCAGACACAGCATGTGTTCAGGGTCCAGGACACATTTCCCCCCACTCCACCAAGGAACTTTCTCAGCAACAACATAATAAGCAGCCCCTTCCCATCAGCAATTTCAGATGGCAGGTCACATACTGAGACTTTGGGTGCAACTAAAAACATGGCAATATCGTGGCTACTCTGCAAAAACCCCACGGTGATGTGAAATCTGTTCCTAAACACACACTCTTAGCAGTAGACTCATCACTGTCCACTGGATGGAAAAAAATAAGAAATTTGGAGTTTGAAGGCTGGGGTCAAATGGGCTGGCCCATTTCTTACTAGTTGGCTCGCCGTGGGTAAGTTACTTCACCTTTCTGATTCTTTTTTCTTTCATCTGCAAAGGCAAGACTGCTAGAATTTTGAACCTCACAGAGCTCTTTTGAAAGACTGACAGATATGGTAATGTACATATGGTGATATTATGGCTGCTCACCGATATTTCATTTTCTCATTTCCTTCTGGGTCACAGGATTGTACTTGCCCACTTCCAGGAGGTTAGATGTAGCCACATGACTTGCTCTGGCCAATGAAATCTGAATAGAAAGACTATGTGGCACTTTCTGGCAGAACCATTCAAGAGCCACTGCAGGATTTTTCATGTTCTCTCTCTGCTGTGACCACTGGAGCACACGTTGATATGGGAAGTGCCCCAAGCGAAAGCAGTCCGGACCAATTGTCCAGAGGGCTGTCTTGCCATATCACTGACTTTGCAAGAATGAGGCATAAACGTTTATTGTGTTAAGCCCAGAATATTTTGGATATTGTTGTAAGTACAGCAAAACTTAGCTTATCCTAGCAAATACATATAAGAAAAATTTTGTCAAATACAACATGCTGTAAAAAGTCAATTGGGTTATTGCAGGTATCTATGAAGATCATGTTAGAAACACTTAGTAGAAGACATATGGTAGCATTAGAATATATCTGGACTCTAGCTAAGGTAGCTCATTCTCATCATCTCATTGCCATCATCAAAGGTCTACAAACACCCACCATGTTTCTGATACTATTCTAGGCAATATATACTCAATATTTTATTTTTGATGTCAAAATACCCTAAATACCACTTGCATTTACATTTGGCATGGCCTTTGAAAATGTGGCAAAGATCCTCATCAGGTCGAAGATTCACACTAAAAAGACTTTCACTTTGTGGAACATCCCAGGTTACTGTTGGGTGGAGAAGAATTGAACAAAAATACTTCCGAATGTGCAGAAACATTCTCCTTCAAAAGCTACGTGGAAATGAATTTGTATATTCTAGCACAGGAATTCTAAACTTTATTGGTGCAACTTAGACTGCCAACTCTTTTTTTTTTAGTTTTTTAAAAAAGTTTATTATTTTGAGAGAGAAAGAGACAGAGCGCACAAGCAAGGGAGGAGCAGAGAGAGAGATGGAGAGAACTCCAAGCAGGCTCTGCATCATCAGTGTGGAGCTCAATGTGGGGCTTGAACTCACCAACTGTGAGATCATGACCGGAGCTGAAGTTGGAAGCGTAACTGACTAAGCCACCCAGGCGCCCCTGCCAACTCTTAATAAACTGAAGCTACCAGGCTGATTTTGTATGGAGTTATTTCTCCTTCATTTAGTCTGAGGGAGGCACCATATCCTACATCCCCAAACCCCAGGGCTAGAAAGAGTTTCTGGATGTTTTTTCTAACATCCATAAAAGAATCCTCCACACTTGACGGAAACTAAGCTCACTGCACCTAAGTTTTAAGGAACACCAAGACTTTCAATGACTCAAGTTTATAAATTAACAAAAACAGCAACAAACTAAAGGGTTGGGAGAGCAATCTTCCTTATCTTCGTTCCTATTTCTTGCACTTGTGTGAGCTCATGACAAAAGTCACTGTCCAGTAAGAAACTTAGGGTATTCCTTTTCTTATACACATATATTCTTTAAGTGTTTATTTTTGAGGGGGGTGGGGAGAGCACACACAAGTGGGGGAGGGGCAGAGAGGGAGGGAGACAGAGGACCTGAAGCAGGCTCTGTGCTGACAGCGGAGAGCCCTATGAGGGGCTTGAACTCACAAACCAAGAGATCATGACCTGAGCCGAAGTCAGATGCTTAACCAACCGAGCCACCCAGGCGCCTCACATATATTCTTTCAAAGTGGCACAAAGCAGCTAAAATGCTTTCCTTGAATCAGGCTCCGATCTCAACCGCTCCACATCACTTAAGGATCCCTCCTGCCATTAACACCCCACCCATCCCCCTCGAGGCTTCCTCTCTGGCACAACTTCAGTCTTTCCCTGAGCTTTTCTGCTAACATCCTCCATCCACAATACCCTCTCTTCTATGGGCCTCTTGTGCCCTACGATGAAGCCGAGCTCAAAGAACCTTTTGTCAAACCAGTGGGGCGGTTCTGCAGCTATACCCAGACCTCAGCTCTGCTTACTGTTTCTTTCTTCCCGTCGTCACTTCACTGCGCTTCGACAGCTGGTCATGTGTTGTTGTCAGCAAAATTAAATTGTGATGAGCTCTTTTGCAATACTGTTGGACCGAGTGGAAGGCACAGCCTTGCCTGCCGTCTGATGCGGCCTCTTAAGTAATGCTACGCACTGGTTCAGGAGCTCAGCATGGCATCCACGTGCTCCTTCTCACCCTCATGCATAAATTCATCACATACAAAGAATACATCACACAAACAGGAAGCGTCACCTGACGCCAGGTCAGGATGGCAAGGTACTCCGAGTCGTGCCTCCAGTAGTGATGATGTGTTCACGTTAACCCATCCTGACTCCTCACTCCATCCCCATGAAACTAGAGGCTTGCATTTGATACTTAGCTGTGGTTAAAAATACAACTCCCTCACAGCCACGGAATAGTGGCCCATAGATCGGCACACAGAGAACTGAGAAGAGAAATACTGGGCCCGATAAGTACTACACTTCATGTTAGACTCAGTATAGAAGCTCTATATATTCACCAGTTGCCATTAATCTATATCTATAAACCATATCCACTAAATCATATTAATATTAATTTAAGATAAATATGTTACTATATCATGTTATGTATAATATATTTAATATTATAACCATATTACCCTTATGGTTGACTCCATTATCTGGATTCACACATAAATATGCCAGTTCTTTAATACTTCCGTTCTTAGTTGATTAATGAAACAGCAGAATTAGAGAAACAGGATTGCATGAAAGATTCAATCCTAAGCCACACACTGAATTTTGAAACTGGATGTTTGACTTCCGACATAAGTAAGTTCTGCAACACTTACGTACACGTTCTCATGTTTGTGTTATTGGGCCCAGGCTTTGTTTCCTGCACGGGGTCAGTATACTTTAATTTCTAAAGGACAATATCAAAGATCTGTCAAACTTGAAGCCAGTTGAATTGAAGATTGTATTATGGAATTTTTAAAAACTATATTTATATTAGCAAACAAGAAGCAAAATGGTTAAGACATACGCTAATATCAGACTCCCTTGCTCAAACCCTCCTTTGGTGCACTGCAGTGAGATTTTGTGCAAGTTACTGAGCCTGTTTTTACCTAAAATTTCTCAGCTAGATAAATTATACCTTACAGGGCTGTAGCAAATATTAACTGAAGGAAAATAATCCTATGAAAGCTTTTCTGTCTGGAATAAAGCAAGCATTCAATGAATGTTAGAGCTTGTTGTGGTGGTTAAAAAAATGTTAGAATAAGAGGAGTCTAAATCAATGGAACAAATATTTCTTCAAGGGAAATAATTGTTATCACTCATAATAGTTATAATAATACAAACTTTATTTTACTTAATCCCCCAAAGAAATTTTGTGATATGTGTATTATTGATTCATGTTGCTGATGACTGATTAATGGTTACAGAAGCTTCATGACTTACCCTTACCCACAACAACTAGACATGATAGAACTGGAATTTATATTTTAATTTTTTAAATATTTATTCATTTTTGAGAGAGAGACAGAGACAGAGTGTGAGCAGGGTAGGTGAAGAGAGAGAAGGAGTCGCAGAATCTGAAGCAGGCTCCAGGCTCTGAACTGCCAGCACAGAGCCCAATGCAGGGCTTGAACCCACAAACTGTGAGATCATGACCTGAGCCAAAGTCGGACGCTTAACTGACTGAGCCATCCAGGTGCCCCATGATATGGCTGGAATTTAAACCACATTTTTCTCTAACAGAAGCCTGCGTACTCACTCCTCCCTACATCCTAGATATAAGGCCCTTGGTCATGCACTTGTAGACATTACCCAGATGAATGCTATACCACTCCTGCCTTCAAGAAGCTTCCACTCCAGCAGGTGACAGACCATAATTTTACAAGACAAACTGATATAAGTCCGACTTCTACTGTGAGGCTGACATATGGAAACTATGCAAAATGTATTTTGTGGAAGGACATTCTCAGGTAAACAGTTTTCTGTAAACCTACATGAGTATCCAATGAAAGTTCTGTGATATGGGCAGTAAGTTTTCATTGTTTGGAACTATGTCATGCATCACATCTCTGGTTCCTGGCCAGTAAATCCATGAAAGCACTCACAAATATCCCACACATTCCCTAGAAGCAGCATTGTCCTCATGGAGAACTACCACCTTTTTGGATTGCGAAATCAATTTAGTTGGTGCTAACCAGGAAGGAAGGGAGGGATGGAGGGAGAGAGGGAGGGAGGGAGGAAAAAAAGAAAGAGAGAAAGAGAAAGGGAAAAAGAAAAGGCTAGAATCAATTAAAGTAAGAATATTAAGCTATATTATACTTAGTAAATGTATTACTTCATGAAATTTTGTTTTATTTTTTATTTTGTTTTATTTGTGTTATTTTTCTATGTGTTTTACACGCATTTGCATACACACACATTCACATATAATCAAAAAAGTTAGACTCTGGTCCTCTGAGCTTTCTTGCGGCCTGGCTGGTAGACCATGTGATTCCTTTCAAAGGTTCTGAGCAGCATCAGAAGAACAGAACGAGACGGTAGGGGTGCAGGGAGGGTGAAATGGGTTAAGGGGGTCAAAAGGTACAAACTTCCAGTTATAAAATGAATAAGTCATAGGAATGTAATGTACAACATGGTGACTTTAGTTAATAATACTATATTACATATTTGAAAGTTGCTAAGGGAGTAATCTTGAAAGTTCTCATCACAAGAGAAAAAATGTTTGTAACTATATATGGTGATGGATGTTAACTAGACTTAACTGTGGTGATCATTTCACAGTGTATACAAACACTGAATTATAACACTGTATACCTGAAGCTAATATAATTTTATATGTCAATTATATCTCAATAAAAAAAGTAATTCAAGGGTGCCTTTGTGGCTCAGTTAATTAAGCATCCAACTCTTCATTTCTGTTCAGATCATGATCTCATGGTTCATGAGTTTGAGCCCCACTTCAGGCTCTGTGTGGAAAGCATGGAACCTGCTTGGGGTTCTCTTTCTTCCTCTCTCCCTGCCTCTCCCCTGCTCATGCTCTGTCTTTCTCTCTCTCTCTCTCTCTCTCTCTCTCTCTCAAAACTAAAATAAGTAAGGATTAAAAAAAAGAAGTCATTCAACAGAGGATTTAAGGGCAGTGCTCATTTTATATATTTAGACTGCTGCAATGGGGAACAAAGCTACCAGAGTTACGATCAGTTATGAAGTTCTGGTTATAGAGTAAAGGTTTGGATATAAAGTACTTACTCTCTTTCTCCCTTGACTTACATTTCTTCTCCATTCATCCAAAAATAAAGTCAAAGATTCAAATCAGATGTACAAAAAGTTACCCCAACTTGTTAGCAATCAAGGAAATGCAACATAAAGCCACAACGAGGTTATTTCCCACTCACCAAATTGGCAGATTAAAATTTTGACACTATCAAGTGCCGGCAATGCTATGAAGCAACAAGAACTCTCACATAAAATTGTGAAATCAGTATAAACATTTTGGGACATCAATTTGGCATTGCCCAGTAAAGTGAACTTGCATATACCCTGTCACTCAACACTTCTTAGATTTATGCTTTAGAGAAACTCTTGCACAGGGACACATAACATGAACAAGAGCCATGAGCAACCCTGCTCCAGGATAATTGGTTATAAAGTAAATTCAAGGGGCGCCTGGGTGGCGCAGTCGGTTAAGCGTCCGACTTCAGCCAGGTCACGATCTCGCGGTCCGTGAGTTCGAGCCCCGCGTCCGGCTCTGGGCTGACGGCTCAGAGCCTGGAGCCTGTTTCCGATTCTGTGTCTCCCTCTCTCTCTGCCCCTTGCCCGTTCATGCTCTGTCTCTCTCTGTCCCAAAAATAAATAAACATTGAAAAAAAATTAAGTAAATTCAAAAGCTCTGAGGGGCACCAGGGTGGCTCAGTCAGTTAAGTGTCCAAGTCTCGGTTTTGGCTCAGGTCATGATCTCATGGTTCGAGTTCGAGCCCCACATCGGGCTCTTCACTGACAGCGTGAAGCCTGCTTGGGATTCACTCTCTCTTCCTCTCTCTCTCTGCCCCTCCCTGACTTGTTCGCTCTCTCAATAAATAAATAAATAAACATTTAAAAAAAACCTCTGGAAACAACTCAAAGTCCAGAAAAAATAGAACGTGTAAATAAGTTATGAAATGGTTACGTATGGAATAACACACAGCAGTGAAAATAAATCAAGAAGAACTATATTTATCAACATGGTTTAGTCTGTGAATATAATCCTGAGTGGATCAAAAGAAATTTGCATTTAATCTTAAAAAAGAAGAAAATTCTGGGGCGCCTGGGTGGCTCAGTCGTTTGAGCGTCCAACTTGGCTCAGGTCATGATCTCGCGGTCTGTGAGTTCAAGCCCCGCGTTGGGCTCTGTGCTGAGAGCTCCGAGCCTGGAGCCTGCTTCTGATTCTGTGTTTCCCTCTCTCTCTGCCCCTCCCCTGCTCATGCTCTGTTTCTCTCTCTGTCAAAAATAAATAAATATTTTTAAAAAATTGTTTTAAAAAAAGGAAGAAAATTCTGACACATGCTACAACATGGATGAACCTCGAGGGTATCATGCTAAGTGAAACAAGTCAGTCCCAAAAGGACAAATACTGTACGATTTCACTTATATGAGAGATATAAAGTAGTGAATTCCATAGAGACAGAAAGTAGAATGCTGCTTGCTGGGAGCTAGAAGGAGGAGAAAATGAGGAGTTGTTTAACGCATACAGAATTTCAGTTGTGCAAGATGAAAAAGTTTTCAAGGTTGGTTGCACGATAATATGAATAGAATATACTTAAGAACACTGATCTGTTTACTTGAAAATGGTTAAGATGTTAAATTTTACATCATGTGTCTTTTACCACAAGTAAATTTTTTTAAGTTTCAGAAGAATGAACAGGGTATAATTCGATTGTTATGACTCTCAAACTCCTGGAGACTCACCACATAATTCTTAGAGATACAAACATTCATGGTAAAGCTTTAATAAAGAGTTAAGGTGATGCTGGAAATAGTGAAGAGTGCATATGGGGTCTTCCATTATGATAGCTGTGTTCAAAGTCTTGAATTGGGTGTTGGATCCAGTTTTATGGTTGCACATGTATCATACATACATCTTATAAATATATAAACTTTTTCAAGCCCAAAAGCTGTGGTCTGAGTGTCAGAATTGAGATCAGTATGATGGAGTATATGAAACCAAGTTCCAGGTTAGAAAGTCATTCTGTTTGCAATAAAGCACCCAATCTCCTGGTTAGAGTCAGAATTTATGTGCAGCTTGTTCAATAAAATACGAGTAGCCACTGTTTTCCTATACTCGCTTAGCAACAGCTAAGCACTGGCACTGAAAAAAAACCCCAGCCATATCACAGATGCTCTGGCACTTTCTCTCCAAACTATTACTATTAGCCTCACCCAAAATAGAATTCTATTTGTAAAAGAAGGGGAATTGAGGATCCAAGAGAGAACTTTTTTAAAGCAATTTAAAAATTGTTTACTATTCCATAAAATATAATGTCATGTCAGATTCTTTTAGGAAATTAGATTTTTGTAATACTCCGTAGAAATTCAAAGTTTTTTTATTTAGAAAACAATAACCTCTTGGTTGCACATAGAACAGTGATTTGCCCTCATGTCAAATAAAACTAACAGTCGTTGCCCTACTATTATTCAGAGTTTAGTGAAGGTTGAAGACAATGACAGAGCTCCATGCTGCCAGTTAGCTTGCATGTCTCTTGGTTCCAAGGGCCTGAATAGAAACCTCTTCAATACAGAAAGGACTATGATCCACTCATGCACCCTGGCTCCCTAGCTGGTCAAATCCGCGTGTTCGCAACTTCTATCTTCAGCCCTGGCCGCCATGAAAGGTTCTTCAGCTGAAGCCTAAGTCCGCTGTTCCTCCTACATCACTGAGCACTAACAAAGCCTGGGGATGGTTCAGAGGGCAGTCAAGAGCAGAAAGACGAGGCAGCAGATATACGAGGGAAAAATCAAACCAAGGAGTGATACTGAGAAAATTTCTCAGACAACTTGGGACACTGTTGCAAATAACGGAGCAAGAAAATTTTTTATTTTCATTTATAAGTAAAATGAGAATGAAGGAAGTTGATGGAGACCCCCCCATACAAACACCCGATTTGATGAGCTGACAAGAGGACAAGGTCATTTTCAATCTACGGTATCTGTTAATAAAGAGTAGCATTTAGAAATGTATTTCTACCAATGAGGTCATTAAAATCAATCCTGATAATTTTAACTACATGAATGTCTAGGGAGGTTCATATACATACCTTTGAAAAATTCACCACTTATTTCCAAAAAATGTTATAAAGGAAATGTCGGAATGTATCTAAAGTATTAGACTGACCACAATTGTTTCTATCCAAATGGAGAGAGACAACTCTTCTCCAAAATCAACTTTAAGCCAACAACTTAAAGCAGCAAAGTTCTTAGGTGTCCACTTTGAGTTTCTAACCTCTATAACTTATGAATCACTACCCACCCTCAATCAAAGCTTCAATGTACAAAGTCTGTTCTCATTTGGTTCAACTTTGTAAAAGAAAAAATAACCCAGTTGTCAGAAAACCTCAAAAACTTAAAAATAATAACTGATAATGGAAAGAATCTCAAGTCCAAAGATGTTTTTGCAGAGAATGCAAGTGTCATCCAGGTTTGGCTACTCAAAGCTTCCCCCCAATCTTTGAGGTGCTACCCCCAAAATAACCTACTGCAGCAGTAAAACCTGAGTTTGTTTTAAAATTATTCTTCACAAGTCCTCATTATCACACATTACCCACTGTATAATAGGCCAAAATATCAAGAGGCCAAAATGGAATTAGATCTGATTTACCAAAGAATGAAATAGCACTGTAGAGGTCACAGGCAACATCAGTATTCACCACCTGAAGCTAAGACACTGTAGTCACGTAATGACTTCCCTGGGGGGTGGAGGGGGGCAGGGGGAGGAAGAGGATATGGGTATAAAGCAAGAACTCCTTACAGTATGTGGAGTCTGAGTGCTGATGAAAGTGTGACAAATTAATTCAGAAGTTTTTTTTTTTCACTTGCTGAAATAAAATCTAAAGATGCATCTAAGGTAAACTGGATGATGTGGATCATGATTATAGAATGAACAAAAAATAACAGAAAGTGAATTGGAAACTGGACACAAAAGATCCTGTAAATCGAAGAAAGAAATATAGAGCCATTTGCCTTTGATTATTCTTCCACTTTTCAAAGAGATTTCAACATCATGTTATGTTTTCTATCCCATAAATCAGCCAGGAGGAACAAGGATTCTATATCTCTTACCACCAGGTCATGGTTTGTTGATGATGGCAATACTTATTTTCAGTTGTAGGTTTATTTTTTTCCCCCAGTTCTATCAAAATTCTTAACTGAGGTATCTTTTCTTTTCTTTTCTTTTCTTTATAACACTGAACAAATGAATAAAATTAAGAACTCAGCCATCATTATTAAAAGACGTTTGACACCATAAATGAGGTACCCTGTCCATGAGATTTCTCCCCCTGGAGGAAATGAAAACTGATGCTTAATGCATGTCATTAATAACTCTTAATTCAAAGGCTGATTTCTGTTACTCGAAAGGCTAAGGTTCATCAGCAGACTCCTAGTCCCGAGGCCAGCAGACATTGAACATGTTATGAAAGATGATTCACTTGGTTATACCAGATGGACCACAAAACTCAACAAGGCTTCTGAAGCATGCCATCGGGGATGAGAAGCAGCCTTCCAGCTTACTGTAATGATAATTTTATTTCCATTAGTTAGAAGAAACCAGACTAGGGAAAAATCTCATAAAAGGTTCTGTTTGCTTGAATGTTACCCATTTTCTCCTAAAAGAAACCTTTATAAATGACTATCTGACAAGCAATATTTAAAAGGTAATTTTCAAAGTGAACAGACATTAAAGCATTTAATAATTATATTTCATTTATATTTTGATTAATGGTTTGTGTAAATGAATGTCATTTACTTTCCAAACATCAAATTATATATATATATATATACACACACACACACACACACACACACACACACACACACACACACACTCCTGTGGTTTTTCATTTTTAAAATCAAGCAAGAATTCAAAGGGAAATGAATTTTTAAATTAAGAAAGTAAAAAGAAATAGTTCTGAGAATAGAAAAACAATGGAAAGTAACAAAAGAAAAATAACACCTGGAGGTAGGTAAGGGAAAAACAGGTAAAAGAAATTAATAGAAAGAATTTAGGGACCTCAACTTCTAATCTCAACAGAACCAGGTTTTTTTTCTAACAACTAACCAAAAGACATGAGGCAATAATTTCTAGGCAATGGACAATGGGAAGCAAAAGAATACAATCCCTGAAACAAAAGAAACTCATGAGGTGAGCCCCATAATTACCTTGGAACTCTGCCTCAGAACAATTTCCTACTTATATGAGGGGTTGGAGCCCAAGCAAAGCAAAGCAGTTCTGCTGATCTGAGAAGGCAAAGATCAGAGACTGAGGTTGTTGAAGCTGCTGAGAGTTGAATGGCTGGGTCCTAAAGGGTAGAGAGCTGCCAGCATGTGGGAAAAATAGACTCAGAAGTCTAAATATATATTTCCCACAAGTCCTTTGCCCAGGATTGGGCTGTGTATGTGCAGAGCAAAACTCAGGGCTTATCAGATGGCCATTGCTACCAGGTTGAGAGCCAAACACAGATAGTGAGATCAAGCAGTGTTGGGAGATTTTGGCATTCTGGCTCAGTCAGATAAGAGAGACTCAGTGACATCATGATATACAATATTGACACTGCTGAAACACTGGAAAGGCCATGTCTTAGGAGAAAGTACCAAAACTTAAACTAAGGCTTCCACTATCTGCCTTTATAAGCTAACACTGTAACTCATCAAGATCCACAGGGGAGACAGAGTTCAAAGATTTGTCAACTTGAATCACTTAGGAAACATTTTGGGCTTTCCAAAGATCTAATCTAACAAAGTGTAAGAAAGTTTAATACAAGTCCGACATGATTATTCAAAATTAAACTTTGTACATACCAAAAATCAATATATTTTAGAGAAAGAAAACAGAATCCAGTTTCTACAACATATCATTCATTTACAATTTCCAGTATCAGTCAGAATTTATTGACCGTGTACATATTAAAAAAGAAAAAAACATGACTCCCATTGTCAAGAGAAAAAATAACCAATACAAACAGACCGAGGCCACCTATATGTTGAAATTTGCAGATAAAGACTTTATAACCACTTTTTAAAAATACAGTCAAGCACATAAGAAAAAAAATGGTCATAATAAGTCAACTGAGGAGGAATGTCAGAAGAGAAACAGAAATTATATGTTAAGGGAAGATTTAGAACTGAACATTACAATGACCAAAATGAAAAATTCACTAGATGAGACATTCACAGCTTTGGAGATGGAAGAATAAATGGGTTAGGGAGCTAGAAGAAAGACCAGTAGAAATGATAACTGAAAGAACAGAGCATGAAAATATTTAAGTAAAAAAAAATGAACAGTTTCAAGAGCCCATGGAACAATATAAAAAAGTGTAATATATGTGTCATTGGACTCATAGAAAAAAAATGTTAAAGTTCCAAATAAATATTTAATGACTTAATTATTGAATTTAGTAGCTTTGAATCATACAAGATAAACAAAAATCAACTATATTCTGAACAAAGCAAAGGGGTCAAAACCCTTTTGACTTTGTCTGAGGTGAACAAATGTTTCTTAGATAGGAAAAAAATAAAATAAAATGCTAGCCATAAAAGAAAACTTGATATAGTGAACTTCATTAACATTAAATGCTTCTGCTCCTCAAATAGCATTTTTAAGAAAATTAAAATGCAAACCACAATCTGGAAGGAAGTATTTGCAAAACACATATATGACAAATAATTTGTATCTAGAATATAGAACGAACTCTTACAAATCTGTAATGAAGACAACCAGATAAATGGAGAAAAGATAAGAATAGACATTGCACAAAAGGTTTGGGGGCACCTGGGTGACTCAGTCTGTTAAGCATCTGACTCTTGAGTTTGGCTCAGGTTGTGATCTTATGGGTCGTGGGTTCAAGCCCCACATCGGGCTCTATGCTGACAGTGAGAAGGCTGCTTGGGATTCCCTCTTCCTCTCTGCCCCTCTCTTGCTCATGCTCACTCTCTCTCAAAAATAAATATAAACTTAAACAAAAACATATTTTTAAAAAAAGGTTTGTAAATGGATAATAACCTTAAGAAAACGCCCATGATCGCTAGTCATCAGGAAATGCAAGATAAAACCACAGTGAGATACCAACAGATACTCATTAGAATGTCTATAATCAAAAAAACTAACAATATCAAGCATAGACAAGAATGCAGAGCAACTCAACTCTCACACGTACAAGTAGGGGTGTAAAATGGTACCATAACTTTAGAAACAATTTGGTAATTTATGACCAAGAGTATTTGCCCAATGTAAGTAAAAGCATATTGTCAAAACCATAGCTTATACCGAAGATTCAGAGTGGCTTTCATCATAGCAGCCCCAAACTGTAACCTACTCAAACGTCCAGAAAAGGTAAACTGCTATTTTCGTAAGGTGGAATACAGTAGTCCCCCTCCTTATCCGCAGAAAATACACTCCAAGACCCTTAGTGGATGCCTGAAACTGGATAGTACAAACCTTATATACACTATGTTCTTCTTATACCTACATACCTATTATAAAGTTTTATTTATAAATTATTCACAATAATAGATTAAACAACAATAATAATAAAACACAACAATCATAATGGTATACAATATAAAAGTTATATGAATGTGGTCTTTCTCTCTCTCTCTCAAAATATCTTACTGAACTGTACTTGCCCTTCTTGTGATGATGTGAGATGATAAAATGCCTACATGATGAGATGAAGTGAATGACATAGGCATCATGATGTAAAATTAGGCTACTAGTGACCTGACAATAGGTCAGAAGGAAGGTCATCTGCTTCCGGATCATGGTTGACCATGGGTAACTGAAACCCCAGAAAGCAAGACTATAGGTAAGGGGGAATAACTATACTACTGCCTTAGTTTGTTCAGGCTGCTATAGCAGAACAGGCTCAACAACAACAGAACTTTATTTCTTATAGTTCTGGAGGCTGGGAAGTCCAAGGTCATAGCGTTGGGCAGATTCTGTGTCTGCCGAGAAACTGTTTCCTGGTTCGCAGACCACCCTCTTTTCATTGCAACCTCCAACTGGAGGAAGGGGGGGGCTGGGGGGGGTGGCGATAAAGCTCTCAGGGCCTCTTTTATAAAATTACAAATCCCATTCATGAAGATTCAACCCTTATGACCTAATTTCCTCCCAAAGGTCCCACCTCTTAATATCATCACATTTGGGGATTAGGTGAGTTGGCCCGGGGCGGGGGTTGGGGGGAGGAGGGCACAAACATTCAATCTATAGCAACTACTCAGCAATAAAAAGGAACAAACTATTGACACGTGCCACAAAATTGATGGATCTCGAAAGCATAATACTGACTAAAAGAAGCCAGACACAGTTGAATATGTGACTCCAATGATATGATGCTCTAAAACAGGGAAAACTAATCCATAGTGCTAGAAATCAGATCAGTAGTTGCTGGGGGTGGGGAGAGGCAGTAGACTGAAACTCTACAAGAAAGAACTTTCTGGGTGATAGAAACATTCTATATCTTGATTTGGGTATTGGTTACATGGGCCTATATATATAGTTGGCAAAATTCATTAAATTATACATTTAAAAATAGGCTTTTCATTGTCATCTGTCTCTGTTCATTACCTGGCTTTCTATACCCAAATTGTAAGAAAGTCTAGCTGAAAGTTGAATGTGAAACAACATATTAAATATTATCCCTAAATTTCAAAATCCAGACAGATGATTTTAGATGCATGATCATATACATAACTACCTATTCAAGAGTAGTAAATTTTGTATAGCATGGGAACTAAGTATTGCATATTTGAAAGGCGTTAAGGGAATAGATCTTAAAAGCTCTAATCACAAGAAAGAAATTTTTGTGATCATGTGTTGGTGATGGATGTTAACTAGACGTATTGTGGTGATCATTTCACAATATATACAAATATCGAACGATTATGTTGTACACCTGAAATTAATATAATGTTCTATGTCAATTATACCTCAGTTAAAGAAAGAAAAAAAAATTAAGAGTAGTACATCCCACTTATTTCTCCCTAGGAAATGCCAATCAATCAACCAATCAATCAATGGGAGTGATGTTAATAAAATGGGGAGAGAGAAAAAGCAATCCAAGCAAATGTCTATCCTAATTTCAGTCTTGGTCTCCTTTTTGATGGTTACTGAATGATATATAATTAGTGTTAGTTCAAATTCATCAACTTGGTCCTAAGGTTTAATGCCAGAAAGGTGGAAGCCTGGTAGAAAGAGTAATAGATAGTAAACTGTTCCCTGAGTACAACCCAGACATTCTATGTGAGACAGGTGGCAATACCTGGAAAGCCACACAAGCACAATTTCAAACTTGATTGTATTCTGTTTGTAAATGTAAAATTCTGCAAAAGATATTACCAAGATAACACATGGTTCTCTCTGTACACAATCTTGCTATGAAAACAGTCATTAAGGATGTACCAAAAATTTATAAAAAATGAATGTGATTTATACAACATCATAAAGAGAATTACTTCATAAGATATAGAAAAATATTAAATAGTGACTGGATAATATTTATTTCAGATTTTCCAAAAGCCAATAAAATCCAAGTCCCTGGTAAAATCTCCTAGTTGTCGTTAAATTTCAGGTTCGTATAAGCTAATCACATCTGGATCTTCACAGAAGCCTGACCAGGTGAATTTCTTTTAAAAAAGGAAACCAAGAATGTGACACAAAAAAGATAACTAAAAATGAGTACTCTTACTTCCTGATTATAATCAGTATAAGTAAATTTCATGACTGGGTTGTTTTCGCGGATATAATTTTGTTTTTCCTGTGTAACTGTAGATATTGACCCCTCAGGACAGAGATGGGAAAGCCTTATATTCTTTAGACACAGATTCTAATTTATCCTAATGGTTGCCTATAGCTGTGTTTCTTTTTTTATTTTTTTGAAACTCTGTTATAAGAACATCAGTAATGGAAAAAGTTGAAGGGAATGTGATTTAGAGACGAAAAACAAACACCACCCCCTAGCAGTTACACACTCCATTTTTTGAAAGCATCTCTTGTCTTAAACAGAAACACTTACATATGCTTTACACTTTTTAGAAATACTCTGACATACTGCATTGGATATAATCATCAATGGGTGAGATACTATGATCCTTTTATTTTTTACAATTGGAGAAACTGAGGCTCAGTGGGGTTAAATGGTATCCCCAAGGTAAGAAAGCTAGAAACTGGCAATATCAAACCTAAAATCTAGGATTCCTGAGCTTTACTGTCTTTATCAAATATAGTCAGAAATATCTTAATGGCAAAGATTCAGTTAAGAGAGACCTGAAATCTCTTCTGTTACTACTCATAGGCTTATAATATGAGGCTGGGAATAAGTGCTCTCTATAGGTACAGCAGTTGAGGAATTTGAGTCCAAAATTTAATTTTTTTAATTTTTATTTTTTACATTTACTTATTTTTTGAGAGACATAGAGAGACAGAGCACAAGTTGGGGAGGGTCAGAGAGAGGGAGACACAGAATCTGAAGCAGCTCCAGGCTCCAAGCTGTCAGCACAGAGCCCAATGCGGGGCTTGAACTCACGAACCGTGAGATCACGACCTGAGCTGAAGTTGGATGCTTAACCGACTGAGCCACCCAGGCGCCCCGAGTCCAAAATTAAAAAAAAAAAAAGTTATTTTAGCTCCTAGTACCTTAATAATATCAATTTGCTAACAAACTACCTTTTTTAGGGGAAAAGATACTTTATAATAAAGAAAAAACCACCCAGTCTCAGAGAAGTAAAATTAATAACAGAAGACTTCAGATAATGAACACATGTAAAATGAATCTGAATCCGAACTTGGTGTCTCTCCAGTTCACTCTGCTGTCCTTGATTTAAGTCAGTTATTTGGCTTCTAGTGGTGGATAGATTCAATCTCAGAGAGCACACACAACTTCTCGCTGCTGCACCCTAGTGAGCGTGTTAAAAATGAAATAAATTTACCAAAGCCTGGAAGATTCCTTGGTCTGATCCCAGGAATCTGACCCCCCTGACTGGTAGGGCTACTTCTGCAATCACTTCTCCCAAGCATGCTTAACACAGAGCTTTTATCTTTTGGGCAGAGTTTTGACTACATAGCAGTGATTGGTAGAATCAGGCATCCGTGTAAACCGGTGACATCCTTTTAAATGAAATATGATCCACCAGATTTTCAATGAAATGTGTTTTAGAGAAAGACTGTTTTCTGATGCAGATACAAAGCTACCTACCTATGTTGACATTCACTAAGTTAGCAACAAAAACTATAAAAGTGATACTTGGTGCTCCGGGCTATTGGAAATCAGGAAAAGTCACTACAGTGTCGCTAAAGAGTCAACTTTTCTTCTCTCTCTCTCCTTTTTCTTTTTTTTTTTTTTTTAACTCTTTGTAAAATCTAGGCAGATGATAAACAGAAGCCAACATCAGGATAATGATTTATCTACTAACAGCTGCAGACTCTACAGCCACCATTGGCACAGAAGGCTTCACCCACACAATCATACCCAGAATGGAATCAACAATACACGTCGTTACATTTACCATACAAACAGCAGGCAAGGCTTCACATTTGTGAAGCGATCTTGGGAAATAGCTATTTTGTCTGAGCGCCTTTGGTTACACAAAGAATCCACTAAACATGGGTACAACAGTTGTTAATAGTTCAATGATTTGAAAGACAGCTCTAAAATTTAGAGCCGATTATGCGAATGGGTTATATAAGAACACAGCTTCAAACAGGGACATGGCAGAGAGATATTTGGGGACAGAAGCCAGAGTGAGAAATTTATTTCCTTTCTTCTCCCATTGGTCCATCTTCAATTGTACTCAGTCACCAATTGTCCGCCATGCGTGGTTCAACAGGGTGTGTTTGTGTTCTATTCAGTGGAACCAATATTTATCAAGTACTTCCTGAGGGCTAAACACAGGGCTACATGCTGAAGATACAAAGATGAGCAAAGAGCTTTTCCTGAACTTACAGAGTTCAAATCTATAAGGGAGCTGGTGAGAGAAGCATTTGTCACTGTGATTTGCTCCCTCTGTTGCTTCCTCCTGACCTCCCTCCTTGGTGAGGACCCTCTCTTCAAGTCGACTCTCCATCCTTGTCCTCATTTAGAAATGTCAGCTTAGGTGCTTTAAAACAGTACACTGAAAAGTATAAAACTAAAAAAAAAAAAATTAAAAAAAGAAACCACCCAGATTCTTTGACTAGAGGAAGCAGAAATGCTTCTTTCCAGAAAACAGCAATTTAGGCCACCAGGAGAAAACAGCGTGGCGTGATAGGAGAGAAGGCAGGGAGGGTGGCAGGGCTGACCCACCCTAACCAGTTCTGTTCTAAGTTAAACTTCCAGGCAAGGAGCTGAAGGCTGAGTGGTAGGGTTAACGAGTACCTATAGAGACCTGGGATTATTACCATCTTGGGGAAACCAGCAGGTGCCAGGCCCTTTACTATTCCAAACAACAGGACATAAAATACACGAGTTACTTGGAACAAACCTGAAGCCTGCAGTGAAGGGCAAATCTGCTGAAATAATTCCTCTAATTCGAGAGGCGACTGGAAAACCAAGATAGTATGTGCTATAGTGGCTGAATTTTATTTTTCCCTGGATTACAGTCTGGCTACTGTACCTTTTATTCTGCACAATTTATTTATATTTTTTTTAATATTTATTTATTTTTGAGAGAGACAGACAGACAGAATGCAAGCAGGGGAGGGGCAGAGAGAGAAGGAGACACAGGATCCAAAGCAGGCTCAAGGCTCTGAGTAGTCAGCACAGAGCCCGACGCGGGGCTCGAACTTGTGAACCACGAGATCATGACCTGAGTAGAAGTCAGACGCCCAACCAACTGAGCCACCCAGGTGCCCCTATTCTGCACAATTTAAAACGTAACAGCTAGAATATGAAATATTTCCTAGTCTCCTGCCCTTCCTTCAGGTTATTTGCCAAAAATCAAGAGAGAGTTACGACATCGACTGGATCTAGAATTCAACTCTTAAGGTTCAGGACAATGTGCTACCCCAATTTTACTCTCTTCAGGATGCTATAATTTTAATAATGCATACTAGTATTTGATTGGCTCTTTACAATTTTTTTAAACATTTATTTAGTTTTGAAAGATAGGGAGAGACGAAGCACTAGTGGGGAGGGACAGAGAGTGAGAAGCAGAGTCTGAAGCAGGCTCAGGCTCCGAGCAGTCAGCACAGAGCCCGATGTGCGGCTCAAACCCACTAACTGTAAGATCATGACCTGAGCCAAAGTCAGACACTTAACTGAATGAGCCACCCAGGCACCCCTTGACTGGCTCTTGAAGTGACCATAATAATAATTCAAGGAATACATCTGTCCCTGACTTCAATGCTTTGAGTTGGGTTTTTGTTTGTTTGTTGTTTGTTGTTTGTTTTGTTTTTAATGGAGCATGAGCTAAAGCAGTTATTATTACAATGTAAAACACTGTAGGTAAAAGTTTCATATGGCTTATTACCCCTCTGGAGAAATCCATTCTAAAAGAGAAAACTCTCCCAACACAACTGTCACTCTGTTTCATCATCTGTGATCCGAACTTTTTGAATTATTTTATTTTTAAAAAAACTTTATTTATTTATTTTGAGAGAGAGCATGCTTGAGTTGGGGAGGGACAGAGAGAGAGGGAGGGAGAGAGAATCCCAAGCAGGCTCCCCACTGCCAGCACAGAGCCTGATGCCTGGCTCAAACTCATGAACTGTGAGATCATGACCTAAGCAGAAATCAACAGTCAGATGCTCAACTGAGCCACCCAGGCACCCCATATTTTCTAATTAATTTATTAATTGTGGCATTGGTCACAGTTTTTCATTCTTTAGCCTCGTCATGAAGAATAACACAGATGTTTTTCAAATGATATCATGCCTCACAAAGAGAGAATTTGTAAACATATAAGTCCAAAATGAAGAAAAAGGTGTTCTAGTGCTTAATACTTAGCATGAGAAATATTTCTGGCAGGAACTCCCCAAAAATGTCATTTGTTGCCTTGAGTGGTGAACATAGATTTAAGTTTAGGTTTTGTTTCTTTTTTCTAAAAAATTTTTTTCAACTTCAGAGGGTAAGAGAGAGGAAGAGGCAGAGGGAGAGTGACAGAATCTTAAGCAGCCTCCTTACCCAGCATGGAGTCCGACGAGAGACTCAGTCTCACAACCACGAGATCATGACCTGAGCCGAAATCAGGGGTCCGATGCTCTATCAGCTAAGCACCCAGGCACCCCCAGGTTCTGTTTCTTTTTAATGATTATGACAATTTGTTTCCTAATTGCAAATCAATCAATCAATAGGTAAGCATAAATCAATAAAATGGGTACAGACTACTCCCAGATGCTATTCCAAGCAAAACAAAACAAAATGATAATTCAAATGTGAGGGAGTATTGAATCATGTTTCCCAACCATGATTCAATGGACAAATAAGGCGAATTTTTAGTATCTTGGACCCTCTTCCCCCACCCCCCACTGTGTCCTAGTTCCCCTTCAATGCTTTCCTCTCCTTTATTCATGGGTCTGCTTTAGAAAATGTCTAAGTGAGGAGCATCTGGGTGGCTCAGTCCATTGAGCATCTGTCTCTTGATCTCAGCTCAGGTCATGATCTCACGGTTTGTGAGTTCGAGCCCCATGTCAGGCTCTGCATTGACAGCACTGAGCCTACTTGGG
This sequence comes from Felis catus, assembly GCF_018350175.1. Lineage (NCBI taxonomy): Eukaryota > Metazoa > Chordata > Mammalia > Carnivora > Felidae > Felis > Felis catus. The sequence continues at coordinate 22,614,470 of NC_058374.1, read as the reverse complement.
ATTCTGTCTCTCCCTCTTTCTCTACACCTCCCCTGCTCTCTCTCTTTCACTCTATCTCTCAAAGTAAACTTAAAAAAAAAAAAAGAAAACGTAGAAGTGGTTCTTCTTTACTGGTGATATGTCTGGTTTCATGTAACACTGATCATCTACACAACCATACTTTGATACTCAGGATGATTATAACCCCAGATCACAGTGTAGGGCACATATCTTGCTGCACAGTAGCTTAAGTGTGGGACATTGTCATCTCCATCTGTACTGAGACGTTTATGTGAGAATGTGACTATCACATTGCATGTTCCCCAGATCATGTTATAGGAGTAAAGGGAAAACAGAGAAACGGAAGCTCTGGTACTACCAATAAGGAGCACAGGTTGTTCAACAGAACAGCAAATCTCTAGTCTCAGTCGAACACTTATTAGAACGATGAAGATACCTGTTTAGTTAATGAACAAAACTGAAGAATACGTGCTGAATATTAAAACCATATCATGGAAGAAGACCATGGGGGAGGGTAAGGAAAAAAAAAGTTAGAGAGGGAGGGAGCCAAACCATAAAAGACTCTTAAAAACTGAGAACAATCTGACGGTTGATGGGGGGGTGGGAGGGCGGGGAGGGTGGGTGACGGGCATCGAGGAGGACACCTGTTGGGATGAGCACTAGGTGTTGTATGGAAACCAATTAGACACTAAATTTCATATTAAAATAAATAAATAAATAAATAAATAAATAAATAAATAAATAAATAAATAAAATTTATCTAAATGCTTAAAAAATAAAAAATAAAACAATTTCATGGAAGATTATAGGTAAATTATAATTAGGGGTTTAATTTTTTAAATCTCTATGGAAAGGGAAATCCCTTGTAACATACAAATCTATTTGTCGACTTTCTGGCACTTGATTTTCCATATCTTCAGGAACACATTAGACGTGTGAAGACTGCTTGTGAGTTTTCTTCTATCCTAATCTGTATAGGAAAGCTTTAGATATACAACCCACGTTACCACTTTTGTCGAAGACCTGTATCTAAGAATAGTAAGTCAAGGTAGAAGTTCAAGCAGAGTCAATCGAAGATTAGATGTGTAGTGGAACCCAGAGGCACTGTCATAGGCTCATTTAGGCTCTAGACTGATCTTATTTGAAGATACGAGAATGGTCATTATGTCTGGACCTGACAACCTAGAGCACAATAGCCAGTGCTTGTAACTGCATCTAGAACTTAGTGCCACTGGTATGGATGGACCAAGAGATTGAGCCTTGGTGGAAGAAGCCTGAGGACAAAACTCCCAAATGGAGAAAAAGAAGCAAACATTGAATCAATCATCTCATCTTAACCAGGAATCCAGTAAACCTCAAAATTGTGGGGGATTTTGTACGTGTTTTTGTTGTTCTAAAATTTATTCAAAGTTTTAGTCTAACTTTGATGGTGGTGAAAATTATAACACTGTTGAGACCATGAAGAGGCATTCCATTTTTCAGGATCAGAAACCATATTTTATCCTAAATGAAGACATAAACCACACAAATTCGTGTTTTCCTCACACTTGTAAGGTGATTATATCTTGGTGGGCAGATGGGGGGGGAGGTTCCAGCAGCAAACATAAGAACATAAGCCATTGCCAGTCAAAAAGGGATTGGTGGAAAGTTACCTGGCCACAAGGCTGTGTCAGAGGAGGGCAGCCGTACATGGGCCCACCATGCTGGGTCCTCATGCTAGAAGAAATTGGCTCTCTTCATCCAATCAGGGAAGCAGGGCATGGAGCAAGGTACCCATGCTGCCCCCTCCAGTCAGTGGAATGGAAAGGTCATTAGAATAGGATTAGAATTGGTTGTTGGACAGCTAAATCCCCATTCATACATAGAAATTCTAAAGTGTAATGGACAAAATCTTATCAAAATCAAGCACTTTATAGCTCTGGCATCAGTCTTTTATAACACAATTTTATCAATTACATTTTTGAAAAGTG